>NC_024798.2:8149333-8449333 GCF_000309985.2 Brassica rapa | reverse complement strand
AGAAGTCTTACTCAATTTCTTTTATATAGTAGAAATTATATTATAATTGTTAAATTAATCTTATCAAAAATATTTTAAAAATAGAACTAAGGAAAAATGATTGTTGACTACATAAAATATTGGCCATCACATGACTAACCATGGAAACTAAAATAATGTATACCTAGCTACACGAAGTATATATTATGCATGAAAAAATCTCTCATCTTAATGATGTTATGTAGTTAACATCACGAGTTTAATTTCATTCATCCAAAAATTGATGTGGATGTCAGAGACCATTTAAATCTCTGGTTTTTATCAATTAAAATATGATGTACCTGACAGTAATTTAACTAAATATGAAATTTATATAAGATATTATTTAATTTTGGTTTTTAAATATTTTAATTTGTTTTGTTATCAACTCTTAATAAAAAATTTGTAACTCGTTTGATTAATTGCGTGATATATACTTATTTGATCACTTTTTAATTATCAAAAAATATTTTATGTCAATTTACTAACTCTAAAATTTTATTTGTTTAATATAAAATTAAATAAATTAAATAAATTAATGAATTATTTTATTTATCTTTTCATAAACAAAAATTGCATCCATTAAAAATGTATCAAATAAGTATATATCACACAATTAATCAAACAAATTACATAAATTTTATAAATATTTCATAAGAAAACAGATTAAAATAATTAAAAGACAAATTACATAATATCTTATATAAATTCCATATTTAATATAAATAAAAACAATATAATCATATATTTTTCAAATACACTTAAATAAAAATGTTAAAACACTACTTATCAAAAATGTTAAAACATATTGATTTTGTAAATTCGATTTTGTTAAAAATATTTTTACGCTTTTAAAATGTGGGTTAAACTATCATTTAGTTAAATTATGATCGGGTCAGTCATATTTTAATTGATAAAATGACATATTTAAATGGTCTCTAACATCTACATTAGTTTTTGCATAAATGAAATTAAACTTGTGATGTTAAATACATAACATCATTAAGTCGAGGGATGTTGTCATGCATAACATATACTTAGCGCATAGTTAGCAATAGTTTTTTCTAGAACTAATTATTACTTTAACAAGGAAAATGTATATTTTAAAATTAATTATATTTTCTATTTAAAATTAATTATGTTTTCTATTTAAAATGGAAAGGGACATCTGAACGCATTCAAAAATAATGGAGACGTAAAGTTAGCACCAAACAGAAGACATGTATATTAATAGACTTTGATGTGTTTATTTTCCCCCGGTGTCACGTTCATGCATGCCTTCTTGGAATTAATACAACCTACAATATAATAATTCCACATCACTAAATATATATTTTTCATTCACATGTATGTAAAATAAATTGTTATTTAATGTATTTTACATTCTACCCATAATAACTTTTTAACAGTTTAAAAAAATTGTTAGAAATAGAACAAAATCATAAAAAGATACCATGGTTCACTTGTATTATTTTTTTTGACGCTTAATCTCATTCATTCCAATATAGAATTCATGACAAAAATGGTCGTACATAGATGCATAAACCAAGTACTGCAAACATATACCAGTACAAAAAAGGAAAAAAAAAACAGTAGATAATAAAGACAATCGATGCCAGTAGGCACCAAATTAAGTAATAAACCTTGAATTGTCAAGGTATAAGAACCAGCTGAAATGAAACCACCAGGGTATTAGTCTACCCTTTTCATTCTTTCCTATCAACCAGTGGACTAGGGAATTCTGCAAAGTCTTGTTAAAGAGCTCCCAATCTATTGAAGCTACAAGACCTAAGAACTTCTCAATCCTTGCAGCATTCCTATAACCCACAAAAGGGTAACGCTTGCAAGAGCTAAAGACTCGAGGAAAAACCAATCATGACAACTCAAACTCTAAAGTAAATGATTGGAGCCAAAATAAAACGACAAGAACGACTAGAGACTGAAAGAAAAACCCTACATAGAGAAAACCAAACCGGCATGGTTGCAATATATAACCGTCGAAATAGAGCCTCTCCATATCTAAAGAAGATATGCTATTGGATTGTGAATGGGCTCTTCGCGCGCCTCTGATGCGACTCCACACCCTGACAATACCAAAAGATACCTGACAATGGTTCACTTGTATATTATGCATTTATGCCTATATTTGTTTACCTTACCCGGTGTGTTGAATGTCTTTTCCATAATTGGATATACCCTTTTATATATATATATATCGATTGATCCGATCAGTTTTAAAAGAGATGTACTAGAAAGTGAATTTACTACCACACGGCATAATCCGAACTTGAAATGATTTCAACTAAGGCCACGAGGTAGTCAGATCGCTTATTACCGAACTACTCCCTCTATTTTGTTATATGTGACGTTTTGGAACTTTTATTTTGTGTCAAAATATATGATGTATTCCAAAATTCTATGGAGAATATAATGGGTTTAGACTTTATCTACCCTTCTATTTGATTAATAAATAATTTATGATCAAAAGTAAATTGCACATCAAAAGATTCAAAACAATTAAAAATGGATAGAATAGACATTAGAATGGCATCTTTAATTTGTGTGAAATCCTCTAAAACGTTAAGTTAACCCAAACAAAGGGAATAGTATATATCTAAACTATTTTGACTGAAACCTAAACTCAAAATTTTCACATAATTGTTTAGGCATGGGCATAAAATCCATATCCGAACCGAACCCGAACTGAAAAATTCGATCCGTACCCGGTCCAAAATGTAAAAAATAGTCGAATGGATCTTGTAAGGTGGTACAAAACATATCCGAATCCGAAGTGTTATTAACCGGAACCGAACGGATAACTCGAAAAACCAAAAAATCTGAAAAGATATCTGAAGAAACCGGTCTGAATGTCCAAACTGATATACAATGTAATTATATGAAAGATGAATATATACTTCAAATATTCAGTTTCATATTTATTTTGATATGGTATCTAACAATAAGTATTTAAAATTTAAATAACTACTTTAAATACTTAATTATATTTAATAAGTATATATTTCTTATGTTTTGCTTTTAAATTTTAGATTTTATTTCAGGTATATACAAACCTATCTGATATAACCCGAATCTGAATGATATATGGTTACATTATGGGTTCAATGATGTGATACAAAACCGACCCGAACCCGATGTGTTATATCTGAACCCGACCCGTATTTGCAAATTTACTAAAATGGGACCTAGGAGGTGTTATCAAAAATAATCAAAATTCGAAAAACCCGACCCGAACGCCAATGGGTAACCGAACACCCATGCCTATAATTGCTATTTTGTTTCAACGAACACTGTAGCACAGTATCAGATCTTGCCTATTACTCGTGCACAATCATGTAGTTATTTCACCCTGATCACTTGATTAACCAAAATAAGTTGATTTTCCTTAAGGTTAAGTTATTTATTTAATCATATATCACCATGACACCATATCTCATTGTTACAGAGAAAGTATGCAAAAGAAAAGATAATTACTTAAAATCCCCCATCTATCTTATTAAAGTAGATCAATCTTATTAAAGTAGAATGACTTAAATTTTTTGCTTGGCAACATAGATAGCAGTTAAAAAAAAATAGTGTTGTTTGGAAACATAAATAGCAGTAAGTTAGGAAAAAAATAATAGGCTTATGCTGTTAAAAAAATTAGAAGTCAATTATATTAAAAAGTAATGGATTTACATATTCAAATCAATATAATAATTTAAAATTTATTTATATCAAAAATTCATTCAAAAATATACATATATTCAAAATTTGATTTTTACTAACATATTTTTCAATAATCATTATAAAAATGTTTTCAATATATATAAGAAAAATACAATGCAAAGCTCAATTTCAAACACCAACTTAAATTATGGTTTTTATATTTCACATTGAAATTTAAAAATATAATATATGTGATTATTGATATATGATTGTACGTATAAAATATTATTAATTATAAGAAAACTTATTTGATGGTACATATAAAATACAATTAATTATATGATAATACATATTTTGTAACCTATGATGATACATATAGGATTATAATAGTGATTAGGGGTGGGCGTTCGGGTTCGTTTTCGAGTATGTTTGGGATTTTGTGTTCGGTTCAAATCTTTGAGGATTCGGTTTGGATTTGGATAACCAATTTAAATTGGTTTGGTTTAAATATTTGGATAGAGAATTAATAATTATTTAAGTGTTTTGGAGTTTTGAGTATATTTTAATTATTTTAGATATTTATGTTTGATTATTTGTATATATTTTCAAGTATTTAAACGAACTTAAAAGTAACATATATATTCTGGATGTTTATATATATATATATATTAAATCTAAAAATAGTTAATATATATATAAGTATATAAATCTATTTTGGATACCCAAAATACTTCGGTTCGGATTGGTTTAGGTTTCAGTTCTTCAAATACCAACATTTTTAATAATTCGAATATTTAATCAATTTTGGTTTGGATTTGTACTACTTATTCGGATTGGGATCGGTTCGATTCTTTGAATTCGAGTTTTTTTGCCTCATCCTAAAGAGTGACATAAAAAAATAATATCATATTTTTTTAAAAAATACATCCGCACGGACGCGCGAATCAAAATCTAGTATTTGATTATAGCTAGTGAAATCCATAACATCAAATTTGAACAATTAAAGTTACACGTATTTTTACTTTTCTTCTTTGATATCATTTATTGAAGGTCGGATGTACGATCAAAATCCTAATTCCTAACATTCACAATGTGAAACACATAATTTGTTTTCGGAAAGGTACTAATTATTTACTATAGTCTTCCTTAATTAAATAGTTGAAGTAAAGTGTGAACTTTGAACTAAGCAAGCTTTAATAATACTACATCAGCACTTTTTTTTTGTTTTTAATCGGAAATCGACTTTTGGAGAATGTAATTCCTAAATATAATTACAAACTCGTACGGACTCACTTGATGCACACGTATGCATGGAATGTGTATATATAGTTGAACAAAGTAACCCAAGAAATTATGTGGCTAAATGGGATTTACGAAATCTCGTAAACAAAGTTAATTTAAAATAGTTTCGTTCTATATGATGTACGGACTTTCAGATCAAAAACCTTTAGGCATTCAGAAAAGGAAAAATTGATATATATATATATATATATATATCACATTCATAATACTTTTTCATATTTACACTAATTACTTTTAGTGAAATGTGAAAAGACACTTATACCCTAGAGTTAACTAATCTAGACTTAAGATTTATAGTTAAAAGGTCTGATATGATTTTTGGAATATGAAATTTAGAATTCTAAAAAACATATAAATAAATACTTAAAAATATAAAGAAATAAAATAAAAAATTTCAAACATAATTTTTTTATTTTCAAAAAGAAATTTTGAAAAAAAAATAAAACAAATTCGAAACGAAATTGAAAAAATAAATTTATAAAAAAGTTCGAATTTGAAAAAGTATAATTCGAAAACATTAAAAAAAACTTTTATTTAAATAATGATTATTATAGGAAAATTCTCCTAAATAGACAATTTTTAAGTTTTGATCACAAAAATATATCATAAGGAGGAAGATGACCAAAATGTTTCATTTCTAGGTAAAAAGACCCTAATACCCTAGATATATAAAAATAAAAATAAAAATAAAAAAAATAATAAATTTTTTATAGTTTTAGATTATATGTTTTTAAATTCGAACTTTTTTATAATTTTTTTTTAATTTTCTTTCGAAATTTTTTGTTTATTTTTTTCAAATTTTCTTTTTGTAATTCGAAAATACTTTTTGAAACTATTTTTAAAATTTTTATTTTCAAATTTTTAGTATTTCTTTTTTATTTTATAAAATTTTAAATCTCAATCTCAAATCTCCACCCCTTAACTCTAAACCCTAAGGTTTTGATTAGTTAACCGTAGGGATATAAATGTATATTTATTTCTTTAAAATTTTAGTCATTTTGATTGTTATAATCTATATTTGTGACAGAAATTTTTTATTGATATCCTAGGGTGTTTTTCTTTTATTATATATATATATATATATATATATATATATATATATATATATATATATATATATGTAACAAAGGTATAAGACTTTTTTGTTACTTAATGAAAAAAATATTTTTGAAAATATCATTTTAATGGTGGTAAAGATGAAAAGTGGTGTCATGAAAGTGGTAACCATAAAATTTTCTGTTCAGAAAATGCCATCCAAGGTGATTATGATTCATAAGTGTTATCTTCATTAACGTAAGTTGAACGAACCGCCACTGTCTTTGTTCACCTACGTTGGACCTCTCTCAATGTCACATCACATTCTTGCATACGTATTATGTACACGCCACGTCATCTTGTTAGTTAACCAACATAACTCATGCGATGGTTAGTTAGGCAACAATAAATAATAACAAAACTATATTAATTATTAAAAGATAAGGACGAGGATTAATGAAGAGGTTCACAATGTAATTAATATGCCGTTGTGACTGATAGATTACAGTTGAATTCTTGTCGTCGATCGTATACCATAAAATCTTAGTCTCACAAAGTCGGTTGGATCCAAAGAATTGGGTTATCTTGTTAATGAATCATTTCAAAGTTCCACTACCCTTTTTTTCTTGGCGAGTTTTGCAGGTCGTATAAACGTTTTATATATAGTTAATTTGTAGTACCTTTCAGTCGTATTATGTAATTTAAGTTCACACTTCTAAGTCAGTGTCTAAAATTAAAATAGCTGATCGAGACCCCATGATATTTTGCATACTGGTAATAATTGCAATTGTTAGGTTAGTATCAATATAATAATCATATTATGACTATTATAATAATCACAATTTTCCCCTTGTGGGCCTGTGGCTACCCTAAACGTTTATGAAATTGGGGATTTATGGTTTTTGTACCATAACATGCATGCTCTCTTCGGCCAACGAACTGTTTTAAAGTAACTCATAGACTGTGGTCATCACAGAATCCTCGGTTTCACCTATTCTGCAGTTTGTGAAATTTCATAAATCTTCTTAAGGTACTTCCTGCTGTCAGCCCTATAGATTTTAGAGTGATTATTTTAATTAATATCATGTGTGTCATTGGTTTACGCCTTTGTTTGATCCATTTGATCTTAGTACTTATCGTATTGGCTAATCAACTTGTCTAATTCCTTTTTGCTTGTTTTATTCAATTAATCGTTTGCATGGTCTTTTCATTAAAGTTTAGAAGTTCAAAGACGTCAAAACAAAATCTAATATTTTTGCTCCTCTCATTAGCGTTTCAGCTTATTTCTAATCGGCGCAATATTCTAGTCTTGTAACAATATTATTTTGTTTTTTTAATATAAATTCATACTACTGCCGTGGCACTTTATCATACATAAGTGGTTACTAGTTATCTCTTATATATTATTTGAGAAGCATTGCAATATTTTTTTGTAGTTACGTGTCATCACTAAAATGATTCTTAGAATCTTTAGAGAAATAGCTTGGTCCATCTGAATATATAATAAGCTTTTTATTAAACCACAATAAATACATTATTAATGTGATTCATTATTTCCTTAAATAAAATTACGGAATTGCCTAATATAGCTAAAGTATATATGACAATTAATGATTTTGAATAATAAAGATTTGATAAAAATAAGTGTGTATTATAATTATATTTATTTAATTTTAAGTTATTAAAATAAATTAAACAATCGTAGTAACCATATAATAAAAATTAAAAAAATTTATATATTATGTTTTGAATTTTTAAAAACGAGTATAAATTAATAAAACTATTAAAAGTTTCAGATTCAAATTTTGTGATCTATGATTTAAAACTTTTGTTATGACATGATACAAATAATTAAAAAATTATATAAGTTGAAAGTCTTATTTAATAAGTATCAAAAATAAAAGATATATAAATATATGTATCATTTTAGATTAAACTATATGCCATATAAAAATACATAATTATCTTAATTTTGAAATTTACTTTGAACATTTGTTTTATAAAAAATTTGAAAAAATATTGATAACTTAATTTTTTAAAATATTATAAATTACTTAAACCATTAATCCCACAGTGAAAATTTTGTTATCACTAATTTAAACTTTTTGTTATAACAAATACAAATGATAAAAAAATATGAGCAAAAAGCATCATCTAATAAATTTTAATATTAAAATATACCATATATATGTTACTATGATTTAAATTTAATTATATATCATATCAAATAGAAAAAATATTTTTTTGAATTATAAAATTTATTTATATGTTTGCACCAATTTAATTATATAAGTAGTGGATAATGACTTTTTAATTATTCAATATATATTTACTATTTCATAATATGTTATAAACTATAATATATAAAATAATTTTTATATATAATGTTCATTCCGTGCAAAGCGCAGGTCTTAATCTAGTTGAATATTAAAACTCAGCACATAAACCCTAATTAGCTAGGTAGCCTACCTCTTGTATTGATATATACTTTTAAAAGTAGTTTAGAGCAAGTATATATACTGGATCTTTTTTTGATAAGGCTAGACTCATTTGAAACACACACGCAAATGTAGACTATATTAATCAACATTAGAAGGGCTGAGGATGTAAAGTTACACGTTTGGTTTTAATTTTTTTTTGTTAGTAAGTTTGGATGATCAGCAAAAATGTTTACTTTAATGAGTATGAAATGTCACTGTAAAAAAAAGAAAAAAATTATATACTCCAACATATATAGTTCTTTGGTATATGTAGGGCTGTGCATTTTATTTGTTAAATTTGATTTGATTCGTTATTCGTTTCGATTTGATCCGAAAAATCCGGATAACCGTAAGTTTTTGGAGCAAAGCAAATATTAAAAATAAAACATCCGTTAAAAACAAAGCAAATCATAAATACTAAAAACTTCAGGGTCGGATTTTGGCTCAGCTCCATTTTTTATACAAACAGAAGTATATCTACAATTAAATAGAGAGTTATAAACACATAATTTCATATAATTATTATTTTAACATATAATTTTAATAATTTCATTTATAAAATACCTTATAAAAGTATTTAATAAGAAAGAAGTATAAAATGTTTAAAATATTTTTTCTATTTGTATAAAAGAATTTAATTAATTTTTATAATTATGGAATATATTGTTTCACTAATTTTTAATTTTTGTTTTATACTATGTAAAAGATATTATTTTAAATCAAATTTGTATAGTTTTTTTAGATTTACTTGTAGTGAACATAGTGGACAAGATATTCAAAATTATTTGTAATATCTCTAATTTTTTTGAATATTTGTAATTTTTCGATGCAAAACAAATCAGAAAATCAGATTGATATCTGTAAACTACGATGCAAATCACAAAAACTGAAATTTCTGGTACTATCTTCTCTGTGCTCACCCTAGTCCTACGTAGACACAACACATGTGGTTTCGAGAGATATGATTTAAGTTCTACACTATGAAATCAATAATCTCTGACCATGTTACATCACATATCAATTAGGTAAGAGCAACCTCCACGTTAAGATATAGAAAATTAGTGTATAAACTTTATAATAATATTATTTTGATATGTTTTTATCAATCAATTAATTTTTCTTTTAAAAAAAAATATTTAAACCACTCAGAAAATGATAGCTAGTTAGGGAGTTCTAAGGAGTATTTTTCAGGTTTCAAGTTGAGAATCCCTCCACTTTTCCAAAATTTTACTTCCTCTGTTTCTAATTGTAAGTAGTTTTAGCAAAAATAGTTTGTTTCACAATATATAAGTAGTTTACACATTTCAATGTACATTTTTTATTTATTGGATATTGTGTGGTCAATAAAATAATTTTAAATTTTTTTATAATTGGTTGAATTAATTGATTAAATGATTTTTTTTAAAAATAACAATTCCTAAATATTTGTGTTTTAAGCAAAACTACTTACAATTAAAAACAGAAAGAGTAATATTTTTCTAACAAATACTCAACTAGAGGTTGTATATTAGAGGTGCTCTAATACAATTACATTAATTTGAACCTTATACTTTAATATAAAGTTAACTCACAAGTTTTATTCATTTTTTTGTAACATGAGTTTTTGTTCATTTATTTATTAGGTAATATACATACATAAATCCATATTAGAGGATTTCAGACCATAAATATTAGAGGAGTGTGTTATCTTAGAATTGTGGACTTTTATTAAATTCCTTTCCGTCACTAGTTGGAAACTTGACTAGTGGTAAATCTTATTTTGTATAAATATTGTCTTTAATATCTGGATGATAATTCTACGGAAGATATGATTACTCATGTACTTTTACAATTTATTTGTTCCTGCTTGGAAAATTAAGTACTTAATATTGTCTTGTTTTACATCAAACAATCATTTTATTAATAATTCTAAAATAAGTCTAGGCAACCAAATCAGAATATAACAACTAATAAAACAAAGATTCCTATAGTAAGATCTTGCAGTTTTAGTTAGAGAATCCGAAATTGTGTTTTGTCCTCGAGGGATGTAGGATGTCGTGAATGTTAGAATCATCTTTGGAAAGTCTATATCTCTTTCAGCTCCCTTAAGAAATTTGGCCATGCATAAAGTTCTTTAACGATGGTGATCATGTTTGTGCAATACGTTCCAAATTTCTAGCAGATTGAGTGATGTAGCGTACTCTCCATTGCCCATATCAATGTTCCTTATTCTAAATGCAAAGGTGACTTTTGTCAGTCTTATATGTTATGTGTCTCCATTCATTGAATTTTCCGTGAGATGTCCTTCCAAACTTATCCGCATCCACTGAATTGAGAAATGAGAGTCCATGATCCATCCACTAAACTTATGTTCTCCAAGCATATGGCTTGTGAATCAGCATTACTTAATGGTTGTGATGTTGTAGCATTCACATTTCCTGAGAACCAAACTTGACACTCTCCTTCCGCATATCATATTAGTTCTTGCAAATACAAATCAAGTAAAACATATAATTGTAACTTTATAACTTCCCCCATTAGTTAACTCATTACTTGTTATCCATTTTAGTTTTACACTTACTACCCATCAAAAATACTTGTTTTTCACTTGCACTATAACACACAAAAAAAACAGATAACTTAATTGAGTTATATAGAGAAACTGTAGCCTACATAAAAACAAAACTCATTGGATTTCAAATAGTTACAAGTAATCAAGTATTTTAGAAAGTAAATATTAGATTTGAAAAGTAACAGGTAGGATCAAATACCTTGTATGTACTAAAAAAATTGTCCTAAATACTTATTGTAATGAGTATTTGTTTCAAATAAATCAAATACAAGTAGCAAAGCAAATCACTTGAATAATATAAACTAAATAGCAAGTATCTGGAAATTAAGTATTTGCCCCATGTTTATCCCTGGATGATATATATTTTACGTTTTTATATTAATAAATTGTATTAAAAAGATATTTTAATAATTTACTAAAAATATAACTAGATTTTAAATTTTGACCTAAGAATTCAAACTGTGCACTATTTTACTTTACTTTTAAGTAATATGACCCCAAGGAGGAATAATTAAAGGTTGAATGGTTAAAATGAGAGAGGTTGTATTGCATGAACCCCTGACAATTATGTAGGGTACTAGGTAAGATTAACATGATTTGCACACATTATTGACAGTGCATCATTCTGAAACCATACAACCACTACAGTCTGATCCCTAGCCCCGAGAAAATTTAGCAATGACACATTTCATTTAGGTGGCATAGCACCCCCAACACTTATGATTTTCTCATCATTCGATAAAAATAACAAGTTTAAATCCATGCCCATACCTCTTGCAATGAACAATCACACAATAAATTACTACTGAATGACACGCCAAAAAGAATAGAAGGGCATCTCATGGACTTCGTCAAGGAGGCCCTCTATCTCCACTTCTCTTTATTATTCTAACAAAAACACTGATATTATAAATTAGAAGGGCATATGTAGAAGGGAAACTCTCAGGGATAAATATATCTCAAGTGAGCCCAACAGTATGCCATCTTTTCTTTCCGATGATAGTTGAGTTTTTGCAAAGATGATGTATAGCAGCCTGCTGGGATTAGGAGGATTAGTTATATATATGAGGTTGCTTTCGAACAACAATGAAATATGGCCAAACATGTGTTCTCTTTGGAAACAAAGTTCCGCCAGATTTCAAACAAGCAATCAAAAACTCATTGGGTATACATAAATAAAGGGAATGATAATGTATCTAGGATTCTCCAAAATAATGTGTATCAAATAGACATGTCTTCGCCTTCATCAGAGATAGGCTGAATGACTGCATCAAT
The DNA here is from genome assembly GCF_000309985.2 of Brassica rapa. Classification (NCBI taxonomy): domain Eukaryota; kingdom Viridiplantae; phylum Streptophyta; class Magnoliopsida; order Brassicales; family Brassicaceae; genus Brassica; species Brassica rapa. The sequence goes on along the minus strand of NC_024798.2, from coordinate 8,437,006 downwards.
TCTTTGTCGACAAGATTTATCCCTTGATTTCTTCAGTCAAGGCATATTTTCCTATAAAATCAGTGGTGCAACGTTTACCCCCACATATGTTATGTCTTGATTCCTTTTGTCACAAGAGATCATTATCAAACTAAAAGGAAAAATTGCTTAATGTTATAGCACTAAGCATAATAACTAGGGTCTAAACTGAATGGCTTCAAATAAGATATGTTAATCGGTCGAGAGATGTGGTAAGGGAAATAGAGACCTAAACTTTTTTAGTCATGAACTGCTCCAAAGCAATTATGGCAGATTTTGCACCACTCCACATAACTTTTGCTAGAGTACTTAAAGGTAGATACTTCAAGTATACAGATTTGAAAAAATCAGCAACTAGACGGTTAGAAAAATATGCTGGTGACCAGTGATCTTCTTAAAAGGGCTGAGATACACGATCTTGGATTTTAATACGCGATTTTGGTTTGATCCATGGATCCCAGTAATGCCACCAAGATCATCTTTGGAAAATGGAGGTGTGAGAGATCTGAAGTTGTATGTTAGGTTGTTAACCCTGTCATCGACCATAATTCAAGTGGACTGAAAATATATGCAACATGGGAGATGTACATTAATTTGGAGCATTCGGCCTAGTCACAACTTAAAACCATACATTTCAATGGGTTCACACCAAATCAAGCCTATACACGGTTAAATCGGGACACCTCCTGGTTATAAGAGGAGCATGAGGTACAACAAGTCCAATAACCAAGTTTGAATCCTTTATTAGATAATATAGAGGAGGTAATTAGTTTTTTTTTTAAATTAAGAATAATTAGTTTTTTGTTCTACAACGAACGAGTATTCTATTACTCAGATTTTGGCATGGATAACAAGACCGGAATAAAACAATCAATAAAACCAAGTTTTCTATGGAAAGACCTCGCAGTCCTAGTTAGAGAATCTGAAATATGATTTTACGCTTGTGAAATATGAATGATCTTGAATTCTGGAAAGCATATCTGCAGAATTTATATCCTCTCCAATTTTGTTGCAAAATTTGGCCAAGCATGAGGCTTCCTTAATCATGGCGATCAAATTCTTGTAGTTTGTACTAAAGGTCTGGCATATCGAATGCTGAAGCATACTCTCCATCATCCATCGTAGTGTTCCCACTTCTGAATGTAAGACAGACTCTCACCGTAGGTAATTTTGTGTCTCCATAAGTTGAAGCATCCCTAAGCTGTTCATCTACACCGGCTAAACTATGTTGTGGATGTCCAAAACTCATCTATCATGCATATATTACCCAAGTTTAAGATTTGGGGTTCATCTATACTATGCTCTTGTAGAATATGTGGCACCATTTTGTTTGCATTAAACCATGCTTGATATTCACTTTCTAAATAACTATTAACAATAATTAAGTTTTTATTAAAATTGAGAATATCACGAAATTTATATAACGAAGTTTCGCTATATGTTTATTTATATATTGATAGCAACACTTGTTGGTTTTTTGACATAATGTTTTTTAAATGTCACTCCCTTCTCCATTATCCACAGAACCATAACCTTGTGGGCTCAGCTTTTGTCCCCCTTTGAGTATTATTAGTAAACAACTTTACCCATATGACCTAATCTTTAAAATATTACATTGTTATACTATACATTTAATACTCACTCATTGATTTGTTTTGTAACGCTCCCAATTATTTTAAACTCAATTATTTTAAAAATCCTCTAATCATGCCTAATAATTCCCCCCTCTCCTGTTTTTTCTTGCTCTAGATCACAACTACAACTTAACGGTATAGGAAAAAGAAAATGATTCCACCTTCCACCACTAATCATATATTAATTTAATCTTGCTCCCACTTATAAACCTAACCATTGCTAAGAAAAACAAAACTGGAGAGAAAAATATATATTCTCTTTCTCTTCCATCAAGCAAAGCTTCAAAGAATCAAACTTTTTCTCTGGGTAAATTGTGCTCTTTTCTTGAGATCTGTTTACTTAGAAGAAAAAAAAAAGAATGGGTTTGTACGAAGGAGCGTCTGTTCATCCACGAAACCCAGAAACAAATCTTCAGGGCAGTTCCTTAAATGCCCCCATTCTCACTTCTCCAGATCTCGCCAATGAGAAAGGACTGAAGACCCGTTTGAAAAAGATGATCTTTGATCTGGGTCTCGCTTGTTTCCTTCCTCCTCCAGCTGGACCACGCTCAATCGAAAACTCCGGCAACAGTGGAAGCGGCGGAGATAACAACAAGGCGTGGCTTTTGGCGGAAACAGCTCCGGAGAATATAAACCACGACCCTCACTCTGTTCATTCTTCGTTTAGATTCAGCCTCTGCTCACAAACTGAGCTTGAGAAGATGAAAGGAGGAGAAGCGCCTTCGCTGTCTGCTTCGTCTTCTTGCCGGAATTTATCAGTCTCCGGTGGCTCCGCGACGGTTCTGATGGTGAATCTGGAGAATGGAGTAAAGGAAACTGGGAAATCTACGGACGAAGTGACGTGGACGAGAGCTCGATCGCTGGAGAAGAGTATCTCTCCGGTAGCTAACACTTTGGTCCGGTTCAGCTACGGCGAAATCGTCGCCGCCACTCGTAATTTCTCCAAAGGTACGTTCTTGAACTTTTAGTACGTTCTCCAAAGGTGTTGACTTTTTGACTTTTTTTTATAGGGAGAGTGTTGGGAAGAGGAGCTTGTAGCTATGTGTTCAGGGGTAAAATCGGAATTTGGAAAACGGCTTTAGCGATCAAAAGGCTTGATAAAGAAGACAAAGAGTCTCCAAAATCTTTTTGTAGAGAGTTGATGATTGCAAGCTCTCTTCACAGCTCAAACATTGTGCCTCTTCTTGGTTTCTGTATAGATCCTGAAGAGGGTTTGTTCTTGGTTTACAAGTACGTCTCAGGTGGTAGCCTTGAACACTATTTACACGGTAAGAGAAAAGTTTTACCATCTCCTTTGCTGCTTTATAGATCAAAGCTAATCTTAAAGACTGACGCTAGTTTTTGGTTTTTTTTATTAATAGATAAGAAGAAGAAGAAAGGCATGAAAGCCGCTTTGCCTTGGTCAGCAAGGTACAAGGTAGCACTAGGGATCGCTGATGCGATTGCTTATTTGCATAACGGAACAGAGCAGTGTGTTGTTCATCGAGATATCAAACCCTCCAATATACTTCTTTCCTCAAAGAAGATACCAAAGGTAAAGACAAAGTCTTTCTTTAGGGAATGAATGATGTTATTTAGATTATTGAAATAATAATTGTATTGTGCTGATTTTTCGTTACAGTTGTGTGATTTCGGGTTAGCTACTTGGACCGCTGCACCTTCTGTTCCTTTCCTTTGCAAGACCGTGAAAGGCACATTCGGGTATAGATCGAAACCTACCATGCACGAGTTTTGTTCTTTCTCATTTATAGCCAGAGCCCACTTCTTAATGATCTAATCCGCTATGCAGATATCTGGCTCCAGAGTATTTCCAACATGGTAAGATATCTGACAAGACCGATGTTTATGCCTTTGGTGTTGTGTTGCTTGAGCTGTTAACCGGTAGAAAACCAATCGAACCAAGAAGATCATCTGGTGAAGGAAATTTAGTTGTTTGGGTATGTCTCACCATTTCTTTATCACACTAATAATATTTGTCCTAAAATTTTGATTGGAAAAGACTTTAATTATTATTATTTTTTTGTATATAGGCGAAACCGTTGTTGGATAGAGGGATTGAAGCTATAGAAGAGCTACTTGATCCGAGATTGAGATGTACAAGAAAAAACTCGGTTTACATGGAGCTGATGATCCGTGCTGCAGCGGCATGTGTGATCAATGAAGAGTCTCGAAGGCCTGGTATGGAAGAGATAGTCACAATCTTGAAAGGTGGAGAAGGAGGACTAGAGACAAGAACATACTCAAGCAGGAAAACTAATACAAGTCTTTCGAGTATGATTGACACTTACACACAGTTGCAACAGACCAAATCCGAGATGAAATGTCATCTTGATCTTGCGATGCTTGGAGTAACTGATTTGGAAGACGATGGTCATTTATATGAACGGTAAAAACATTTGAAAGGAATGAATAAAAAGTGTGTAAATAGGTAATTAATGGACCGTTTGGAAGTTTGGAACTAATCAGTGAATTTGCCATGCATTTCGTTTTTTTTTTTGGTTTCCACTGGAGAAAACCGGTTTAGTCTTTTTATTTTCCGGTTTGGTTGGTGAGAGAATGTCATATTCTCCTGTTGCGTTTTTTTGTTTTGGGAAATGTATTGCAAAGAGTGTTGAAATTGTTGTTCATTTGATATCTAAAGGAAAAATGTGTTGTGATGGCTGACTTTTTTTATCGTGTACGTTTGTATTTTAGTTATATTGTTAAGCTATCTTCCAACAATAAAGTTTTCAGTAAATATATACACTTATAAACTTGGAAGAAACATGAAACTAGACAAACAAAAATTAACTGTTAAGTAAACGACATATAATCAAATTGAGAATACAAATTTCAGACACAAGTGAGATGAGCCGATTATGTAACAACGTGGATCATGTGTTCTATATTGACAACGACGATAAATTTCACCAAGACATGGATAAATATTGTTGTACGTCCTCATATATTAAATCATGTTATACATTGAGGATGATAAAAAAAGAAAGGCGAAGAAATGAAGATAAATACTTTTGCATATTCACTATGTTATACTATTCGATCATGTTATACGATCTGGTGTGAAGAAATGAAGAAATGAAGAAATTAAGAAATGAGCCGCTCATGTTGTACGATCTGGTGTGAGCGGAACAAACGGTTGCACGGTGAGACACCGACTCCTATTCAAATTCTACACAAGATCATCGACAGGAACATCATGAACCGTCTCAGTATTTTGCAACGATCAAACAGCCAAAAGAATCGAATGCTCTTCCAGTTTTGGTTTAGCACAAGGTTGTAAGGATAAGTTTATGGTTTAAGTTTGTTTTCATCTTATAGTTGCCCTTGATGTACAAACAATATAATTTTATATTCATTCAAAAAAAAATATTGTATATTGAAATAAATTTATTATGGCGAATACAAAAAATGTTCCAAAAGTCGATGTAATGTCCTAATCTATACAATACTAAAAGTTGAATAAGCTCAACACCTAAGGTGTCCACATCAGATTAAATAATCCACTAAGACAATATTTTCGCCACGTCATTTAAGCCCATGTCGAGATTTAATGTTGGGTTTCTTACCCTAAACCCTAAATTATTTTGTCATGGCCCAAAATAAAGTCCACCACCCGTGGCTTCTTCGATCATATTTTCCTCCGCCAGTTTCTCAGTTCGTCTTCTCCAATTCGAGTTCATTCATGAAGCCTCCGTTACTGTGATCCACTTATAATCAATCAATTGTCTTCTTTACTTCCGTATTTATTTATGCGTTTCACCTCGCTATCTATCTCCATCTATATAAACCGGTTCCTCGAAGCTTGCTGCCATTCGATTGAGCAAAGAGATTCAGGTTTCGTTCTTTGGAAAATTTTGATACTGATTGCGATAACAGAGGTGTGTTTTCTGCAAAATATTTACCGGGAAGTTTTTGTTGCAATTTTCCATTTCATTTTACCTCGCGTATTACGAAGTCGATAATCGGTTTTTGAGTTCATGTCGTTATGTGTTTTTCATTAGATATTTATGTTTGGGCACAAAACTGATTTTTCAGAAATCTGTGATGGTGCTAAGTGGCTCACGGGGATTCTGTTACACATTGGAATTGAAAAATGAGCAAGAAGCAAAACAAATGAAGAAGAAGAAGATTAGAACTCACTTTCATGCTATTTTGTTAACTGGCGGTTGTTGAGTAATGGTAACTGGGGGTTGTTGAATCATGGTATTAGTGTGATATGCATCTTTCTACGTATTAACGAATGTTCTTTATTTTCTTTGTTAGACTGGAAACCGTTTCATGGATAGAGGCGTGAGCAAGGTAACTTTGGCAAACTCTTTGCGTTGGTAATATATGGTTTTTTTTTTCTTGAACAACGAAACATATGATTATCTATGTAGATTTTAGTCTATATTCTTTTAACTGCTGTTGCTTTCTCCCTCTTCAGGAGTTGAAAACCCAATAGCTCTGCAACTCTAGCTGGTGATTTAGGAATTGGGGCTGAACAGCTTCTGCTGATGTGAAAAGATCACACCTTGCTTCTCTGTAGTAATGTAGAAGGTAAGTTCTCTGGTCTCTTTGTTGGTTTTTCTGTATTTTATCATTTTGGTCTGCACTATTGTTTTTGTTTGTGGAAGATTCAGGGTAAATGATGATGATTTGCTAAAGATCAAGAACACTTATCGTCCTATCCTCTCAAGAAAGAGAAAGGGTTTATGGTATGTATATAAAGTCAATAATATTGTTACAATTCAAAAGCAAATATAAAGTCATTGTTTATAATTTGATCAAAATCGTCATGTTTCACTATGATAATAAAAAAGGTAGGTAATTTCCTTTTGTTTACCTTTTAATCATTCTTGCATATTATTGAGCTTTTCGAATAACTCAGCTATGGCGTTCCAAATCTTAGTCAATCACTCAATCTCCCGTAGTAGCCATCAAAGGCAAGATAGAAATAGCTTTGGGTTAGGTCGCAAAACTCAAAGAAAAAAGAAACAAAGCTGGAGAAACCTTAAACGCTTTCACTGGGAGATTGGAAGAGCATATGTCCACGAATAACTGCTTAGGCAATTGTAAAAATATTTAGAGTAATACAAATCACATTTGTATTTCCTACCAGAAGATTAGTTAAGTCTATCCTGCGGCCACTTCCTCATTTGTTGTTATCTTGATTTTCTTTATGATAAAACCATAGCTAGCTCTTTTATTTTTCTTTTAATTTACTTAATATTTGGTTTGATTGTAAACTTTTCTATTGACACAGACTAAAAGAAAGACAGTTAATTAAAATAGAAGCATTTTATCTAAACAAAGCAGAAATGACAAAGCCAAGTTTTAATTTATTTATTTCACAATTATCATTCCTCTTCTTGAAAATATCTAAAATAATATACCTCGAAAATCACATGTGTCGCAATGTCACTTCTTATCGTATCTAAATTAATCTTAACTTACGTGAACATCAACTTCAACCCATCAAACTATATTAAACAATAATCATTATATTAAAAGAGACCTGACAACGCGTACACAAATCATAAGACTGGGATAAGCCAAAAAGCATTAAACAAACCATATCAAATACATAGTGTATTTGGTTATCAATTAGAGTAAAATGGTGGGAAATATGGTGAAAACGAGAGGGATAGAAAAATAATAAAGTTAGAATAATGTTTTTTCATCTGATTAATAGTCGAGGTAAGATTTACTCTATTTTACTGTTTTTGTTTCTCATTTTTTAGAGTAAATGAAATAGAATCATATTCCACTTGATTGGATGAAAGAAGAATAAATGGGCTGAAATAATTTTTCATCCGCTTTAATTTACTCTAACTTTACCATATAGTCATACGATGTATACCGACTAAAAGAAAGAGAACATAAAAATAAAAAGGATTCTTTTTTGCCAGCAAACAAAACAAACTCATGTAAACTCTGCGAACCACCCCGGTAGCTCTACATCCATATGAACGACAAATGACGGTTGCTTCTCTGCATTGCGTGCGAGACTGTCCGTCTTTGAATTCTGTGTTTGTGGTATATGAATGATCTCTGAACTGTTGAAACTCCTCTTCAAAACTTTTATGTCTTCCAAATAGCTTGCAAAGGTTGGCCACTCTTCCGGTTCCGAAACCATCTTCACCAATTGAGCACAATCCGTTGCAAAAGTAACCCATGAAAAATTAAAAAATTAACTTACATCGAAAAATATTAGTGTGGAGAACGAAAATCATAAAAGCCCTTTTTTTTAAAAAAAAAGAGTGAGAAGCAAATATTGTCTCTATACCTTTAGGGCCGGCTGAGTAGGGAGACAAACAGTGCGACCGTCTCGGGTCCAAGTATGTGGCCCCCGTATATTAATAGTTAAGGAGCCTATTTTTTTTTGTATATCTATATTTTTAGACAAAAGATTAGAAAATATAACAAAGTAAATTGAAAACGGCCCAAAATATTTTTTTAAAGTATATAGTTTTATTTTCATCGGAAAATATACACAGTATGATTAAAATTTTAAAATATTTTAAACATTAAATAAATATAAATATCAAAGGGTACAAAAAAATATTTTCGCCCTATGACCATTGTAACTAACACGAAGAAATCGAGAAAAATAAATTTATGGAGATGACAAAAATATATAAATTTATGAAATCTCACAATCCATGGTACATCTGAACCATAGGAATTAAGACTAACGATGCATTCATATGTCAAAGTTACGGGAACAACAACAATACTCTCAATCAAGGAATGTTCCTAAGACACCTCCCTATATTTTTGGTTGAAAATTACAATCAATTGCTACATTTCCCACTACAAGTGCATACCTACTAGGTAACTACTCAAATTTATTTTTAAGGGAAAAACGTAAATTGAAATAAATTATTTTTAAAACAAATGGGGTAAATACACATTATACAAAGAATCTATCTCCAAAATTAATAAACGAAAATAAAAGTTGCAATAAGCTTACTTATAAACACGCATATACTAAAAATACAATTATACCGACAAAATAGTCACCTAGAATGGAGCTTTCATATTAAGAAGTTATTGCATGTCAAGATTTATACCTCTCTCTGTATGGGATTAAGAAGCGGCTAATTTCAAACAGTTAATAAAAATTAAAGAACGAAAGTTTTGAAGTTGACTTATTCACTCGGCTAATCTGATTGGAGTGTGTATAAGATATTAAGATAACAAACAATCGTATTGTCGACAAACATTAATATAAAAACATATATTTTATTCTTACTGAGTTTGAGAGAAACATTAATACCCACCCCAATAGCAACAACACAAATTAATTCTGCATGGGGATGTTAGAAGTTTGAGAGAAAAAATACTTGATAAAATAAAATACAAATAATAAATACCCACATACATTAAAGAAAACACAAACTCCAAACAATCATTATTTTTCCTTTATTATTTTATTCATACTGAGTTTTTGGATTACTAATATATAACAACACTATTAAAAAAAAGATGTATGTACATATTATCTAAAAAATCCTTATTTTTCAACTTAAAAATAATGATAGAAATAAAAATTCACAATGGGTTAAAACTAAGAAATAGAAACAACCTCATAAATAAAGAAGATGTCAAAACAAGACAAATACTCCCTCTGTTCCTGTTTTACAGAATTTTGATGTTCCAATATATAAGATGTTTTTATTTTTTTAGGTAACTTTTACTTTATTAAAAACTGTGTATTCAATCATATTTTAATGATATTTTTTTAGATAAAAAATAGTTTTTTTAATATCTTTGTTTCTACCTAAACATCTTATATTTAGGAACAGAAAAAATAAAATTTAATATAAATTTTAAAAAATATTTATAGCACACAATCCGCGTGTAGCGCGGAAAAATGATCTAGTATAAAGTAAAATAAGAGTGATTAACGGTGAGTGACACTTTCTCACTTTTAATAATACTGCATGTCACATTAAACATATAGGGAAAATCACATTTTAAACACTGAGAGTTTTTTACTAGCATTTTAAACTTTCAAAGTGACATTTTTATCATAGTTAACCTCCAAATATGTTTTTCTGTTTATAGACGATCGGTACTGTTCATTTTACATGTCAAAATGATGACGTATCGGTTTCTTTAAAAAAAAAATACAGAAAAATTCGAATGAAAGTAGAAAAAAATTGTAAAAAATACAAAACAAAAATTTTAAAAATCTAAAACTTCAAAAAATATAAAAATTAAAAATTCAAACTTAAAAATAAAATAAAATATTAAAAATTCTAATAATTCAAAAATAAGATCTAAAATTAAAATGTCAAATTCAAAAAAGAATTAAAAAAAAATGTTTTTAAAAAAATTCTAAAATAAGATCTAAAATTAAAACTTCAAACTTAAAAATTAAAATTGTAAGAAAAAAATTGTAAATATTTAACCAAAAAAATTATATTTATTTTAAACTTCCATCCAATTAAAGTGACTGTCACTTATGATGATATCAAAACTTTCCACCATCAAAAACAATATATCAAAACTTGCTACCATCAAAAAAATTTTTTTTTTATAATCTGAACATCCAGACACCTAAGTACACTTCGCAGAAAGCATCTCGGGGGGCCGCTAGTTTCACCCCATGTTAATTGATGGTGACCACACGCAGGGCTAATAATTCTCTCAAATAGATTATTTTGAGTTTTGTCCCAAAAATATTTTTTAAGAAAGAAAATTACCAAGATATTTCATTAAAGATGCAAAAGAATCATGCTCTAAATATATGAATACAAATATATAAAGAAGAATTTCAAAAAAATATATTAATATTTTAGATCTTAGTTTAGAATTTTTAAAAAATTTAAATTTTATTTTCGTTTTTAAATTTGATATTTCATTTTAGATCTTATTTTTGAATTTTTAGAATTTTGAATATTTTATTTTTATTTTAAGTTTGAAATTTTAATTTTAATTGTTTTTGAATTTTGATTTATAAATTTTGTTTTGAATTTTTTATATTTTTTTCAAAATTTCATTCGAATTTTTCTGTATTTTTCTGTATTTTACATATTTTTATTTTATTTTTTCTTTTTAAGAAGAAAAAACCGACACGTCATCATTTTAGCCCCTATTATGATAAAAAATATAGTTGGAGATTTATTATGATAAAAATACTATTTTAAAGGTTTAATGTACTAGTCAAAAAACTTCAGTGTTTAAAGTGCGAGAAAGTGACACTCTTAGTGTTAAAAATGTGATTTTCTCTAAACATATATATGCACTACATACACTAAAATTCATCCTAAAATAACTTGAATAAAGTAAAATAAAGAGAATACTATATCTGAGGTCACAATTGTATTTTTTATATTATTATAGGACACTTATTGCTATTGAAACACTTTTGCACCAGAAACCACACAAATAAGCATACAAAATTTTCAAATTATCCTTGTTCCTTTCTCAATTAATTTAACTTACTTCATCATAACTAAACACCAAATTTTTAGAATCTCATTGGCTTAATAAAATATAGTGGATACCATTTTTTATTCCACCAAAATTTCTCACGTGTCTATTTTGCTTCTTGAATCCTTGCTTCATCGTTGCCAATACTATGGTTCAGAATTGAAGAAGACTAGAACCTACGGAGAGCAGTAGCCGAGACGACGATGGAGATAGAGAATAATCTTCGCTATTTCTCCGTTGTCGAAAATAATCTTTTCCGGTAAAGGGTGGCTCAAAATCACCTTCTTCAGAGTTTTTTTCCTTTGTAACCATACAAATAAAAAAAAAGTGAAAAGAATATATTTTTTTGCTTTAGGAAGTTACATAATAAATTAAGCCAATTAATCTATGTTTAATTTTTGTCTCAGGTCCACCAAACAAGCTAAGAGCAATTTCGAAATTCAAAAAATAATAAATAAAAAAAATAACTAAACTCACTAAATCTGGTTTTGCTTTTTAGAGGGACAAAAAGGTTTTCAACTCCATAAAAACACCCTAGTAGCACAGTGTGCTCTGCCATGTAATAAAATATCATAAAGTGATCCAAACCAAAAATCACTCTAATATCAAAATTATTAAATTAAAAATATGAATAATACGCAAACCATGCATACTATTATTGTCATATGTGTCATCTTGAGGTAATGAATGGTAACAAGCCACGTACGGATTTCAGTGCGGAATTAACAAAAACATCTTTATTACACCAATCATGTGTGGTTTTGGTAACTGAAAAAGTAACTCCGCAAATCAATAATTTTGCTCTAAGGCTTCGAATGGTAGCAGTGGGTTGTGTGGTGCGGGATAAGCGGATTGGTTAGTGCGGTGCGGTTTGTGTCAGGAAAACGCATACGGCGGGATAAATGCGGTTCATCTAAAAGAAGCGGTTTAAGAGATATGTGAATGGTGACCAAAATAATAAAAAGTGCGGGACAAATGTTTGAATGGTGTTTATAAACTAAATAGTGAAAAATATACAATAACATTCTTATTGATATAATAAATATATTTTTACATATTATTATAAAGTACAAATAAATTACTATCAGAAAAAAATTATTTTATTGATTTTTCCATAACATATTTGCAATATTATCTCTTATTTGCGTCATATGTCCTCCATATGTTACCTCAACTATTTCCACATCATCCAAATCAGTATGGAAATCACTCTCCCCTTGTGTGTTAAATCATCTCGTCTCTGTTATTACTTCAGCAAAATATGCATCTGAAAAATTTGAAATCTTGATAAAATTATGCAGTCCCATTGTATCCATTATTACCCACTTCTGTATGTCAATACTATATCTTGGAAAATCAAAAAGAATCCTCCATTTTTTCTTCCAAACTCTAAAAGTGCTCTTGATAACTGAACGCAGAGATGCATGATATCGATTAAACAATTCTTCTTTATTTCGTGGAGGATGACCATAGTTGAACTGCGACATATGATATCTGACAACGTTATTTCGTGATGACTTATATGGAGCCAAAAATCCTTGCCTGTTAGGATAATCCGAATCAACAACATAATATTTTTCCATTGGAGGCAAAGAAAATTCAGGATCGCTTTCTCGTGCCATTGTTAGAACGGATGTATCACGACAAGATCATGGTCCTTCATTCCATATATATGTGAATGGCATATTCAGATCACAGATTGCCATGATATTCAACGATGCATTATCGTGTCGATTCCTATACATTCCTTATAATTCAGGTGGTACTTTTACGCAAACGTTAGTCCCATCCATAGCGCCAACAAATCCACTAAAATATGGATAATATTTTGGATGTATTTGAAGCCGTTCAGGAATTCGGTATAGTTCTTGTCTTGTTGGAGTTCTGATATAATCGCATGCAAGTAATTATGTCGCTCTAAGAACTTCTTTAAATTTTCTTTTCATAATCTCTTGATTTCGTCCAAATCTCAATCTAACATCTCTTTGAACTTCATTGTGCCTGCATATACGCAAAAATATAGTCACACTTTCTTCAATGCTTACATTGGAAGTTGGTTGTAGACCATAATTCGTTTGTAGCATGTTACATAATGTTCGGAATCATGATAGTGACATTCGTAAGAGCTGAAGACAAGCAGCATCATCTTCTTGAAGTCGAGACCACATATTTCTCCACCCTAAACCTCCATCTGTCCGGGCAGGTGCTCTATGAAAATATCGATCATAATAACTCAAAGTGGGTTGAATTACTAACTCCTAAAATTGCTCATTTTCTAAATTTCACAACTCAATTCTCTCTTTATAAGATAGTGTGGTGATGTTTTGTGATCGAAATTGGCAGATTCAAAATACCTGCAAATTAATAAACATGAAATATATTTCATTAGACATATAGAAATAATAATAAATAGCACATTGACACATAAAAATAATATTAAAATATTTCACAACATTACATCATGAAACCCATTAACACACTAAAATAATATAAAAATATTTTCAAACAGTACAACATAACCCACTAACACACAAAAATATTAATATTATTATATCAAAATTCTAAAACATGACAATCAGATCGCTAATCTTTGTCTCCTGAATCACTGTGATGCCCTTCGTTAGGTTCTTCTGTAGTTCTCCAAATATTGAATCGACCTCCACGTCTTGGTCTTTGTAATGTACTTCCAGATTCAAAATGATTTAAACCGATATTAGCTGATGGTGATTGGTGGACTTTGGGTGAAGTATCTATGCTTGCACCTTTTGAATAATGTGTTTGAATATTCAACGGAGTTCCAACTTGATTTCCAACTGTAAATCCGAAGTTGAACATTTGTTGGCGTTGTTCCAGATGAGCCGGCTTGCTGAATATTTGATGCTTGATGACCATGATAAAATTTTGTGGAGTGTTCCATTGCCGAAGACATGGTGGTGTACTCCATTATTGAACATTTGGAGGCATTTTCCAACTGGGACCATTTGGAGGTACACCCCATGGTTGAGCATTTGGTAGTGTCCCCCAATATTGAACATTTGGTGGTGTTCCCCAATTTTGAACATTTGGTGGTGTCCCCAATTTTGAACATTTGGTGGTGTTCCCAATGTTGAACATTTGGAGGTGTACCCCATTGTTTTGTAGTCGGTGGAGCACCCGAGTTTTGAAAACTGTTTCCTCTTGAACTATTACCCACTGAAGATGAACTACCTGATAAACCACCAGAATGCGGGCTCCCAAATAACTGACCAGAACCTAACTGTTTTGGCACATCTTCATTTTTCGTGATACACCGGTCATAGCTTCTAATAGTTGCAACATATCCTCATCATTGTTTCCAGCTATATCAATAAAATAATTTCGCCAAAAAAAACAGTTCTTTAAGTGAGTTAATGCAAGTCCAATAAAATTTGGTGAATTTAGAAAGTTCCAAAGCAAGAAATATTTGTTCTGCTTTTTTGAATTCATCATAATCATCCTTATCAATGGCACCTGGGCATAGCTGTTATAGACTCTGTCGTTGAAATTCTTTATATCCATTAATTGTGTCTTGTATTGTAGTCTCAAATGATTTTCTTCTTCGATGACCTCTTGCAGTACTTCCAACATTAGTTCCTGAGTTTCTACCAGACGTTTGCGAAGTACTCCCACTTCTTCTTGTTCTTTGTGAACTGCTCCCACGTCTTGTACGTTCTTCACCTCTTGTACGTTCCTCACCTCTTGTATGTTCCTCACCTCTTCGAGAAGGAAACCGAGTTGAATCTTGAGTATATTCATTTGAATGATAGGTATCAGCATTGAGGTTAACCCGATATATTTCTTCGTTTTCTTGGGTTTAAGAAACATTATGTTGAGGTATGTCCTCGCCATCAATGTCTGAAAAACCATGCAAGTCATGTTCCTCTGTTCTTTCAATCAATATTTGTTGTCTTCGTTGATGTGATGACTGTTGAGGTTGCGAATAGACATCGTGAAATACAAAACAACGAACCATCACATCCCAAAACGGTGGTGGTTGTCTTTTAAGAGATCTTGTTATTTTGCATACCTAATAAAATTTTAATATGTATAAGCATCAAAAATGTGTTGGCTATATTTATTATTTAACTTTAGTTAATACAATTAAAAATATTATTACAGACTCACGAGCCTTCCACCATTCGTTTGATGCGCAAATCATAGAAGTTTCCAGATCAACTGTTATACCCGTCGAAGTCATAAGAAACTTCCACTTTTTTTACGTTTTTTTTTAAATCGTCAAGTTTGTTTTTGAAAAATGCGTAATTTATATTCAAATTAAATGCACGGTTGAATTTGTCAACCATGAGATCTCTACCAAGCACCGTCGGATCTTTAAGAGTATAATCGGTCATGGAAATTGCTTCATCATACAACTCAATCAATGTTTTCTCTTGTTCATAAGTCCACATAAATCTTTGCAAGGTTTACAAATTTAAAATATTTTATAGTCAATTTTAAATTTTGCCTAAAAATATATAAATTAAATTACTGGTATAAATTTATAATAAAATTTCTTGCTCTTGATGTAGTCTCATTGTGAGCAATTGAACTTCTTTGTCCCGAAGAATTTGTGTTTCCTCGATGTCTTGACGTCATATCTGCATACAAAAAAATGAAACCAATATTATTAATATATATAATACTATTTTGGTCATTTAAAATACAAGTGCAATGTTTAATTAATTAATTGTATATTTTAATTAAAATGGACAATATAATTGATATATTAGTCAAAATATTCAGAGAAGCACATATTTCATACGCTTTCAAAAAACAAATTGAAAAAAAATTGTTAAAAAATAAATAAATTTCGTTTTAATAATATTTTATACATAATTAATATTAAAACTTTTATTATTTGTAGATCATGATTAGGAATATAATTTTCTTACTAATGCAAAATCAACTATATTAAACTATAACAAAACAATTCTACAGAAAATAAATTTTCAGATCACTAATTTACGTAAAAAGTACGTGGTTAAATAGTCTTGTAAAACTGAGTAAATTAAAAATTAATAATTTAATTTTCAAACATAAAAATATATTATTTTACATCAGAAGAAAACATGATTACATAAGAAAAAAGAAAATAAAGTGAATCAGCTAGTAAAAGAAAGGGATCGTAGATGAGTAATAATCTATGTTTTAGACATGAAAAAAAATACATTTTATTTGCTTGAAAAAATGTGATTACACTAGAAAAATGAGAAAGAGATGATACGTGAATAATAATCTAAGTTTCATATTTCAAATATATATTTTTCTTTTGCCTATAAAAACATTATTACACAAGAAATAAGAAAAGAGAAAGCGATTGCCGAGTATGCGTATAAAGAAAACGATACTTTTGATAGTGAATGAATTGTGTACTGCACTGCAATATACGTGCTTCTTTGTATAGAGCATAATTTTCTAATTTTTTTTTGTTTTAAAAATAAGAAAAACCATTTAAAAATTATGAACCACTGCTTTTTTGCGTGAGGTGAAGAATAAGGTGGAATAAGGTACATTTACCTTTTTGACACAATCACATGCACTTTTATCTTGTTTTTATTATTTTAAAAATCAAATAATATTGGCCATAAAATTGGTTGAATAGTGACCCATTTTCTTCCCGCCATGTGTTACACTCGTCCCGCGTTTAACACTCATAGCCTAATTAACACTTGGACCGCACTTGGTAATGCTTCTACCAGTTACCTAGCATGACACTTCAAATTCCGCGATGAAAATATCAAATAAGTAAATTTTAAATTTTTATTTTATTCTGAAAAAAAAAACTTTTACATTAATTGGCTCAGACTTTACTATTTTAATAATGCTATATCAAAAACAGCACGACATCATCAAGGCCAAAGTAGAATTTGGCTACACTACTATTTTATATAATAATTTATTAACAATAGAAAATAATCCAATACAAGTATATACTTTAATAAATAATCTAAATCTTAAAAAATTAAAGAAAATTCAAAATTTTCATAATTTTTCATAAATAATAAATATGTATTTTATTAGAATATATACAAACTAAAACAACTACACATTTTAATTTGGTAGTTAAATCAAAATATAATATATAAATACATATATATATATATATGAAATTTGTATATATATATATATGAAATTTGTTTCAAATAAGTTCTAATATTGAAAATTATAAAAAATAAAGAAAAATAAAATAACATTATCATTAATTAAAAAATTCTAAGTGTAACAATATATTTATTTTACATTATTTTTATCAAAACCGGACTACTTTTTAATCAAAACTGCACTACTTTTTAATCAAAATCGCACTACTTTTTCAACCAAATCCGCACTCGTCCCACAAACCGCATGAACAACACTTGGACCGTACCGCACTTTAATTCCGTACCGCTTATACTATCAAAACTGCGGTCACCATTCGAACCCTGAGTTTGACTTGTATAAGTTTCACTAAAAAAACATGTTCGCCAGGAGCTTTTGTACACTGATCAAGTTATAAATCAAGTTATAATATTTGATGATTTTAATGATTTTGAGTATCTTGTTTTTGTTCATTTATATCGTTTTAAGTTTCATTATGTGTATGCATTTGGTTGTTCATTATGCATATCACATGGGATATATAACTATTTCTACAATTTCATATGTAAATTTGAAAGTTTGAGATATATACATATTTCTACAATTTCATATGTAAATTTGGAAGTTTGAGATTACATAGTTCTACAATTCCATATTAAAATTAATGTTTTTAAAGAAGCTTTCTTGACTTTATATATTAAATGAAATAGATACCACATAAAAATTTATGGTATCTAATCTTAAATAAATATAATATCAATTAATTTATAAAGTTTGAAATATGAATTTATAATATCAATTAGTTTATAAAGTTTTAGATGTGTATAATGTATATATTTGTTATTTGCATTTAACATGGTGTGGAGTGCATAATTAAAAGTTTAGAAGTGAAATCGAAGACTATTTCAAATGTGTATACTTTGGGTCCAAATAAAAAGAAGCAGAAACTTTAGGACTAAAGATGCAATTATCAAGACTTGATCATTGTTGACTAAATATGCAATTATCAAAACTTTATGGTTTATGATTTCCTAGTTTTGTGTGTAATGCCTTGCAAATTGCAATCATATGCTTTTGACATCCCTTACCATAGGTAATGAAGGCCATATACCATCTAATGGACTAAGAGGATGTTGAGAGCTAGACATTACAAAATGTGTATCCCTCTTATCTTTATTTGGATTCGAGGTTGAAATTTAACACTAGACAAACAACAAAACGACATGAGTGCAACTGTGCTACCAAGCACGAGGTTGGTATTGATGGGCTGAAGCCAAATTGGCCCAATTGAACTTTGTGTGCATGGGTAACACGAGCTGATATGATGATGTTGTTGTAAACAGCTCCAGTCCATTTCCAGCTCCTCTGACTTTCCAACAGGATATATCATGATCATGCAAGGTCTATCTTCGATGCTACTTGTGATCCATATGGCCCAATTCAACTTCGTGTGAATGGTAACACGAGCAGATATGATAACATCGTTGTAAACAGCTCCAGTTCCATTTCTATATCCTCTGACTTTTTCCTCAGGATACATCATAACATGCAAGGTCTATCTTCGATGCTACTTGTGAACCAAGTGTAGTAAAGGTCACTCGGGTTACAGGGGCGGATCTAGGAAAACATTTAGTCGGAGGTATTAACATAAATATTGAACTAGCCGGATGCACTTTAGTGAAATTTGAGCTTAATTTTAATATGATAGTTTAAAGAAAATCAAATTTTATACGGGCACTTGACCATGTTCGTCGTAACGTACATCCGCCCTGGTCATATCTGCTTAAAAAAAAAGTGCTTACATTGTCCAAGAACCACTTATTACTTCTCTTTTTCCTATAGTTTCTCCACAACTTCTTGTAAGCTTACGGAAAAGGAGTTTGTTCATGGTGGTTTGGCATGGAGCAGCGTCTAGTGTCATACACACAATAAAGAGTTAAACATAGTTAAAAGAACGGTTATGGAAAGAAGATGTGGCAGTCAGCTATTGAAACAATGATGTGGTTTTCGCATGAAACAATCAAATACGGTGTTATCACAATATTTTGAAAATAAAATATTGTGTTACACATTATATATATTGTGATCTTGGGATTAGGTTAGGATCGACGTTTTTAGTGAGAAATAACTTGTTCAAGAGGTTGTTCTTGACAGCGGTTGATTGGCAATTGGTGAATGCAATTCGACCATTGTGCTTAGGAAAAATTCATTCATTGGTCCGTCTCAAGTCGTATGTGACCTTGAGTAAATTGAATTAAACAGATTTAGGAAGATTTTTAAGTGATTTTTAATATATGAGATAAGTGGTTTTGAAGCTGCAAGTGTTTTTATATTTATTGGTCTTCTGCAAACTTTGATTTGGTATCAGAGTGGATCACCTTAGTAGGCCTAAGTCTATACCAGGTCGAGATCCTGCAGAAAACATGGAAACCATGAAAGAACTTGAGCCTTACAAAAATAACTCATGCTAGATGAAGGCAACTTCAGACACTGGAAAGTGAGGATTCACCATATTATCAGGGGAATAGAAGAACATGCATGGACAGCTGTAGAACCAGGGTGGACTGCACCTACAATGCTTATGGAAAAAAAAACCTTTGCACCTAAATCAAAGGAGAGGTGGACTGATTTTCACAAAGCTGCTCGAAAATTAACTCAAACACTCTCACAACCATCTTCTTAGCATAAAGAGTGGAGAGAGTTTATAGGTGATGAGACTAATGCCATGATTGTCAATGGCACTTGGTATGAATATGAGCTTCGAAAAGACAAGAAGGCAATGACAATCAAGCTGGTCTTTACATTAAATACTTGAGCAATGAAAAGGTGAAAAGACACAAGTGAAGGTTAGTTGCAAGAGGCTTCACTCAGACTTATGGAGAAGATAATGTGAACACCTTTGCACCATTAACAAAGCTCCATACAATAAGGATTGTTCTCTTGCTTGCAACCTATTCAGAGTAAGAGTTAAGACAGATGGATGTGAAGAATGATTTTCTCCAAAGAGAGCTAGATGATGAGGTTTACATGCATCCTCCTCTTGGATTGGAAATCTAGTCAAATCATCAAATGTGCTGAGGTTAAAGAAGGATATATATATGGATTGAAGAAATCACCAAGGGCATGATATCACAAACTAAGCACCACTTTCATTGGTATAGGCTTTAGGCGATATGAGGCTGACCACACCCTCTTCACTCCCTCTAGTCAAGGTACTGTTATCGCCTTGTGTATTGTTGATGATATCATCATCACGTGAAGTGACAAGGAAGGTATCCAATCCACCAAAGCCTTCCTCAAGTCCGTCTTTTTTTTAAATAAAGATATAGGTGAACTAAAGTACTTTCTAGGAATTGAAGTATGTCTCTTTAAATCAGTATTTCATGAGAAAATAAAACACATTGAAGTGGATTGTTACATTTTGGCAGATGGTAGTTCAAAGAGTTATCTTGCCATGCTACACAAAGAGCGAAGATCAGCTAGCAGATATATTCACAAAGAATATAAACAAAAATGTATGTGAGTCATTCATCCCAAGTCCAAACTCATAGACATCTCATGGCCATGATTCCATAAGCAAGAAAACTTCACTTTTTCCCCTTAATATAGTTTTGTCCCATTAAATTTTTAATACTAAGATTTTTAGTGAAGAAATCTTCATGATTTCCAAGCTATGTCAGTCCATATGGTCAAGGGAGAGTGTTGACATGAAGAAGAAAGTTGAGATAAAGAATCAAACACAAGAGAAATCTCACCTTTGGCCAAAGGTGGTCGACCATACTTATGTGACCAGAAACACGAAACAAGAAATAAAACAAGGCAATGGTCAATCATACTTGTGCAACCATAAATGACCGACCATCCTCTTGTGACCAGATACTCATGAATTTTTTTGTGGCCGTTGGCAGATCTAAATTTTGAAAATATAGTTGTTGGAGATCTGACACAATCTATCTATCTCATCTTTTGTTCATTGTTTGTGTAAGTCTACATATAGACAACTCTTGTAAATATATTAAGATTAAGGAGAATAAAACTTCCCTCTTCAATTCTCTCCTCTCTCTAAATTCTATCTCTCTATCTCATCTCAGATTTAGCATTCTATCTAAATTAGTTACTATATTCTTCATCTTAAACTCCTAATAATCAAATTCTAACAATTATCTTTATTATAGTGGAACTCGTCATAAACTTAATAATAGAATATTCTATTGATCATTATCACAACAGGATCCCTAAACTTTGTATGCACAAGAACACATCCTGAAACTTGAGAGGGTAAGAAATAATGTTGCAAGATTCTTTGTACGATCTAAACTTCGCATGTTTAAGTTCCAATGATAAATTTAGCATCTCACAGAGGTTTGATTAGTTGAATCGTAGCCAATTCAAGCAAACGAGAGAGGAATATAACTAAGTATCCAAATGTTACACTTACTAAGTCAGTCCTCATGGACTTGCACACTTTTTGGACTCGAAAAGAACAAAAGAAAAGAGAGCTTATTACATAACCAATTTGAGATTCTTCAATGGCTAATTAAACCATATATGCTAAGGGATAAGGATCAGACCGGATAGGATTGGAATGACATGAAGTGACTTAAATACCCCTTGAACCGGGGACATCGATCCACTCGAGCTGTAGCTCAACCTCTCCGGTTTCTACGTTCTGGAGCCTAATGAACATATTCTGAACAAGCTTGCCGTGGTTCCACACAATGTGGCTCTCTTCAGACAGACAGTTTTGTCTGTTCGGCTGTATCTTCATTATTATGGTTCCATTGGGAAGTCCTCCTTGGATCTTATGGCGAAACTTAATGGCTTCAAGATATGGAGCAATGCTAAACTCTGCTTCTCCCATCTTATCATCCGCCGAGAGCAAGTCCTTATCGTAAACCGTCTACGTCATAAACAAGAATGTTTCATTTCTAGTGAAGCTAGCTTGCCCGATTTAACGGTCAATCGAAATAAAACGTAAATAAGGATCACTTACAAGTTTAACAGGGAGATTTGGATCAGTAACAGAAAGAGTCAAATCATCGTTCCACTCTGGGTTTACACTTTGTTTGACCACGTGGGTTTTCAGCTTCTGTGTCAAGTGAGCAAATTTTAAAAATATTTGCAATTAACTCATGAAGTAAAAAAGAATCAAGAACTATCAAAAGGCAATTTATCAGGAAAACATATTTAAAAGAATACATATCACACATTATCATTCAATTATTTCGTCGTGGAAACAGAGCATTGATGTTGACAGAAAGAAGAGAGATTGATGGAGTCAAGAGTAAAAGAGTACCAATATTCCAATTTATCACATGGTAAAAGGACCACAAATATGAACAGTCTTTTTTTTTTTTTTTATCAAATCATGAACACAGTCTTAACTTTTTCTTTTTGCGCAGAAAAAGAAAATCACATGCGTCCTTCTCCACTTAACTCATCAATTTTTAATCAACACTAGCAAATAAGAAAGATATCCAAATGTTTAACCGCTAATTTAGATTAGGTTAAGACAATGAACACCATTAATTCACAACTCTTCCAACATATACTTAAAAGGTAAAACTTCAAGAATCAAAAAGACTTCTCGTCAAGATCAGGGCTTCAAGTCCGACATCATTATCCTAGAGAGACTCTCCAAGTCCCTTAAAAATAAAATTTTCTTTTTTAATAAAACAAACCACTAAATATGAATCTTCTGTCTTTTGAGTTTCTTAGAGTTGTGTATATGTCTGTCGACTATAATACGGTGTCTACTCTCTTTACTTTCAATTTTTATTAACTAGGGACTCAGTGTAGAGACCCCATGAAAATGGCCTTTAACACCTTAAATCTCTGTTCTTGGTGAGATTATGTTGAAGACATATAACATCAACAATAAGTGATCCGCTGTCAAATATCGAAAGACCCAGTTGAGTTTTCACTACACAGATTATTTAGTAACAAACACTTCTGCTTCGACAGATTCAGACAAAGATACTAAAAGTGAAATACAAAGAGGCCAAAAATAGATTATTTTTACCTTGTTTCCGAAGTGAAAAACGATGTATGGATCGCTGCTTGCGATATCTCGGATGGCGAGATTCACACCTCTCTTCACATGAATTCTGAGAAGACCCAATAGATTCTCCATTTTTTCTTCTTTCTTCTTTCTTATTTCCTGGAGTCTCGAGTGAGTACGAAACTGTGATGAGGTTTTGTATTTTATATAAAGACTGAGAGAGAGACTAGTCTCATTTGGTATGCGAATCAATAAGATTATTGTATTATTTATTATTGACGTATAGAAAGGAACAAGAAATTGACATAGTTTTCAACGTGTTCCATCATATATGCCCAAATGCCATTTGTTACTTTTCTTTATTATTATACTAGATCTTGACCCGTGCCTGCGCACGGGTATTTGTTTTTAATTTTTGTAAACGTTTAAAAATTAAATACATATTATTGTACTAATTAAATTAGAAGATGCTAATTAATTAAATATAACTGAGTTAGTTTTATTATTCTAAAAATTTTAAACGATTTTGATTAATTTAATTTTTAATAAACCAATAAACTAATCTGATCATTTAATTTATTTTATAGTTTTTTATGGATTGCAAAATTGATTTTTTTATTTTGATTTTTAAAATAAATGAATGATTGCATATCTTCTAAATTTATTAGGTAGCTAAATATTAGGGAATTGTTTAACTATTTTTATGGAAATTGCTATTTATAAAGTAAGTGGCATTGGATGGTAATTATTGAGGAAAATTTAGGGTTAAAATTTATTTGTACTTCAGTTTTAATAGTTTAGATATACAAGATATGAGCCCGTTGCGTTGCAACCGGTTTTTGTTTGATGTTTTAATTTAATAAAAATCATAAAATAATAAATCATTTTATTATAGTATTATGATTGTTTTTTGCATATGTTGTTTGAGATTTATTTTATAATTAAAACATTTTCATACATAAGTTCAAGTTAATATTTGTATTTTATAATCATGGTCTATAGATGAGTTGTTATAAAATTTATACTAAAGATTAGAGAAAATACGATATATAAACATTTAAACAGAACACAATCCAAAATAATAAATGAAAAGTAAAAACGAAATGAACGTTAAATACACCAATCAAATCAATGACAACATTATACATGTTCTTATGTATTAATTTAATGTTTTATTAAATAAGTTTTTAAAATTTCATTTTGCTAGGATTTAAAGAAACAAAACATTCTATTTTATAAATCTTCTTTTTATTTACAATTAAAAATATTAAATACTATCTTACAATTTTGTTTAAGATTTTAGAAAATAAAATAATTATTTTATTTCTTTTAGATTTTTATACAACTATTTTATTTTTAAAAGAAAAATTCTGTTTAATTATTTTTATATTTTTTCTTATACATACAAACACATATTTATCATATGCACACATACCTATGTACGACAATAACAACAAAATTAAAAGTTATGCTAGCATCATAAGATGTAATAAGGATAATAATAAGTTGAGTTCAAGAAATTAAAAGAAAATACTCAAGTATTACTTTTCATGTAAATACTATTGTGTTTTATAAAAATAATATATGGAAGCTTAAATCTAAATATAGATGTAAATGTTTGTACTTATTTTTTGTCATAATTGTTTAACCTACAATTATCTATTAAAAATGAAATTTATTTACTTATAAGAAAATAATAATAGTACTTTTACAATTTTCTTTTCATTATGCTTTTAAAACAGTAATATTAATTATTTTAAAGTTAGTTTTTCTTCATATTAATAATTTATTGTACTTGTAAGATTTTACAATTCGTTTTTGTTTATTATGTTTTTCTTAAAAGTTTATGTTTATCTTTTATAATTCTCTATCTTTACTATCTTTTAAAACAAACATTATAATGAAAAATAATAATTACAATAATAAAAATAATAAGACTCTTAAATAATATTTATAATTAATTTTTAAGAAAACTCGTTTTTATTATATTAGTATATATATTTTTGATTGTGATATAGTTTAACATATATCACATTTTTAAATATATAACTACCATGTGTCACAATCATGTTAATTAGCACTTTTGAAGAACCAAGATCAATATAATATTTTATAATTATATTTTTATTAACAGTTTAGAAAATAAAAATTATATTAAATACATTGTTTTCAAAAGGACAATTGTCAATAATAGCACCTTTTGAAGTTTATGTCTCAAAAATAGCACTAGAAGGAAAAAGTCACAAAAATGACATTCATTAAAGGGTAAAATATCCATAATACCCTTGGTTTAAAATTAAATAAGCAAACAAAAATAAATAAAAATAAATAAAATAAAAATAAAAAAAATGAAAAAAAGAAATTTTTTTTATAGTTTCAGATTATATGTTTTCAGATTCGAAATTTTTATAATTTTTTTTTCGAATTTTTTTTCTCAAATTTTTTTTTTCAATTTTTTTTTTATTTTTTTTCAAATTTTTTTTTATAATTTAAAAATATTTTTTGAAACTGTTTTTAAAATTTTTATTTTTTATTTTAGAATTTATTTTTTATAAAATTTTAAACCCTAATTCCAAAACCCCACCCCTTAACTCTAAACCCTAAGGTTTGGATTAATTAACCCAAGGGGTATAAGTGTATATTACCTCTTTAATGAAACCTATTTTTGTGACTTTTAGCCTTGAGTGCTACTTTGGGAACAAAAACTTGGTTTAGTGCTATTCTAGTCTTTTTCTCTTTTCAAAACTATTTTTTAGGATTTTAAAAAAGGAAAATTTCTAAAAACATTACTACTAAATATTTTTAAAAAATCGTTTTTACTATTAAATAATTTTTAAAAGTAGTTTTTCAAAATTCGTTTTTATTATTTTATATATATTTTTAATCTTTTATATATTTAAACACATGTCACAATATTAGAAGGATAATTATTATCAAATAATCTTTTCCAATTATCTTTTGATTAGGATTTAAAGAAAGGAAAATTACTATTAAATAATATTTTTTTTTTTTGTCATCAACTTTTACAGACTCAAACTGACTCTGTAAACCAAACTGAGTGATCTGCATCCATGTGAACGACAAAAGACGGCTGCTGTCTAACACTGTGTGCTAGTCTATCTGCCATTGTATTTTGCGTCCTTGGTATATAGATGATCTCTGATTGGGTGAACATCTCTTTCAGGGTCTTCACATCTTCCAAATAATTTGCAAATGCTGGCCACTCCTCAGGTTCCGAAACCATCTTCACCAATTGAGAGCAGTCCGTTGCAAACGTAACCTGAAACTGACGTAAATTCCTCATACATTCCATAGCCCAAAGGAGCGCTTCCATCTCCGCATGAAGAGGAGAAAGACTGGTCCTAACATTCCTCGCCCCCAACAATCCATCAAAACCTTCTAAGGTACTAAGCCAGCCTTGTCCTGAATACATATCCTCCTCTTTCCATGACCCATCTGTGAAACACCATCTTCCTGGAATTGACGGCAAAATGATATTCCCTATCTGTGGTGTTGTCCTTTGTTCGTTCACTATTTGTGCCTCAGCCCACAATGTAGATTCTGTTTCCGCTAATTTGAGTGTGTCCATGGGATCCATATCCAAATTACTGAAAACTTTATTATTCCTAGATTTCCAGATGTACCATAGTATCCACGCAAACTGATGATCTTCCAACTGTGGAAGTACTCTCCAGAATAAATAATCCATATTTGTGAAAAGAGCACCTGTTGGAAAAATATATGGATTTGATGGAATCTTCGAAAGAGCCCAAACCTGAAGTGCTGGAGGACATTCGAAAAACACATGGTTTATCGATTCCTCCTGGGCTCCACATCTTGCACAACAAATATCCCCTTGAATTCCCCTTGATTGTAAATTCTTCTTCACTGCTATACATCCTGTCAGCAATTGCCAAAGAAAATGTTTTAACTTTGGTGGACACCGTATTTTCCAGCAGAAGGCTTTCAGAACATCCACTGTGGGACCTAGGGGTGGGCATTTTACCCGAAATCCGAAGTGGCACCCGAATCCGATCCGAAAAACCCGAACCGAAATCCGAACCGAAGTAGCAAAATATCCGAACGGATATTGAATTAGGAGAGATTGGATATCCGAACCCGAACGGGTAATATCCGAACCCGAATGGATATCCGAAAATAACCGAACATATGATAATTAATCTTATATTTATAGTTTACATCTTTCATTTTATATAAAATATTTATATTGATACTACACATACTTTAAATTCAGATGATATACATACAATTACGTAGAAGATGATTTGCTATTCGCTTAAAATGCATGTCAAACTGCTTATTTCAGCAATTAACAAAAAATTACATCCAAAATTTAAAAACAATAACCAAATTAATGTCTTTTTAGTTTGAAAATGTTATGTCCAAATATATTAACCATGCAATCTATTAAAAATAAAAAATAGTTAAGTGAAAAATTATATATTTAAATACAAGAAATTTGAGAAATGAAAATTTTCATTTTTTTTTCTTCAAAATCTAAATATCCGAACCCGATCCGAAATAACCGAAACCGAACTTAAAATACCCGAACCCGACCCGAAGTACAGAAATACCCGAACGGGTTCTACACCTCTATACCGAAATACCCGAAAATCCGAAATACCCGACCCGAACCCGAACGGGTACCCGAACGCCCACCCCTAGTGGGACCAATCAGTAAAGGTGGTTTCTCTCTGTCTGGATAGATCCGTTCTACCTGATATCCTGACTTGACCGTGTATTTCCCGTTTTTGGTGAAGTGCCATCCATCAGTATCTACCCTCCGAGTCCTGCTCAAAGGAATGCTTTCTATAATTTTTGCATCCTGTGGATCCACCAAAAACCGAATTGCCTGTGAGTTCCAAGTACGTGATGAGGAGTCAATGAGAGACTCCACTGTGAGGTCCGGGTATAAATTGTGTTGATTTTTTTTAGCTGTTCTCGGGCGAGTGGTTGGGAGCCATGGATCATTCCATACAGATATGGAAGAACCTGATCCCACCCTTTTGATTAGTCCTTTGCTTACCAGAGATCTAGCAGAGACGATACTCCGCCAGCCATATGACGGAGAATATGAACGAATCGGTTCCAGAGGTGACCCATTCCTGAAATACCGACCCTTAAAAACTCGAGCGAATAAAGTATTTGGCTTCTCTATTAGACGCCATAACTGTTTACCAAGCATTGCTGTGTTGAAATCTGTGATATCCTTAAACCCCAACCCTCCTTCATCCTTATCTATACATACTTTATCCCATGATTTCCAATGCATACCTCTTGTACTTCCCCCTGGACTCCACCAGAATTGTGATACAACACTCGTCAATTTTTTCACGGTTGCTTTAGGTAAACGATAGCACGACATCGTATGATTTGGTAATGCCGTAATCACTGATTTAATGATCACTTCCTTTCCTCCTTTTGTAAAGAACCTGAAAGTCCATCCATTGACCTTACTATTTAATCGATCCTGAACAAAGCTAAAAACTTGAATCTTTGAGCCCCCCAGGTTTTCTGGAAGACCAAGGTAAGATCCCATCCCTCCAAGATTCTGAATGCCCAAAATATCCCTTAATTCCTGTCTTACGGATTCTTCAATCTTATGTCCAAATTGAATTGAGGACTTTTCAAAATTTATTAGCTGTCCTGAAACTGACTCATACTCCTTTAAAATCCTAAGAATAGTTTGACATTCTTCTTTTTGCGCTCTACAAAAAAAGAGGCTATCATCCGCAAAAAGCAAATGAGATATCGACGGACAAGCTCTAGCTACCTTCATTCCCGTTAGTTGTTGTCCTCTCTCCGCCTTTTTTATATTTGCAATTAAGGCCTCAGTGCAGAGAATAAATAAATAAGGCGATAAAGGATCCCCTTGCCGTAAGCCCCTATGTGGAACAATGAGGCCCCGCGGTTGACCATTTATAAGTACCCGATATTGAACCGATGATATACATTCCATCATCAATTTGATCCAATGGAGATCGAAATCCATTTTCTGTAGTAGGGCCTTAATAAAGTCCCATTCCACTCTATCGTACGCTTTGCTCATATCCGTCTTAATTGCCATATACTTTCCTTGACAAGCTTTATTTGTTCGCAATCCGTGAAACATTTCCTGGGCGATAAGAATATTATCAGAAATCAACCTTCCTGCCACAAATGCCGATTGAGTTTCAGATATGAGTGAGGGAAGATATATTTTCAATCGCTGGCACAAAACCTTAGAAATAATCTTATATCCCACGTTACAAAGGCTAATTGGCCGCAATTCCGTCATCCTTGTAGGTCTCTCCGTTTTTGGAATCATACAAATATTAGTGATATTTAACCTTGCGTCCATTTCTCCAGAAACCAAAAAATTATTCACCATCTCTACCAAATCATTCTTAATAATATGCTAGGAGTGTTGGAAAAAAAGAGCAGTCATGCCATCCGGTCCTGGCGCCTTCTCAGGATGCATCATAAACAAAGCCTCTTTAACCTCCTCCTCTCGCTAGCCTCAGCAAACGTTGATTCATCTGAGGAGTGATACCCGGTGTAACCTCTGTCAGAAAACCATCAAAATCTGATGGAGAAGTGGTACTAAATAGATTTTCAAAATAGTCGATTGCCACTTTTTCCACACCATTATCCTTTGTAATCCAATTTCCCGCAGCATCATGTAGGCCAATAATTATGTTACGAACCCTTCGTTGCTTGGTTAAAGCATGATAAAATTTCGTGTTAAGATCCCCAGAAGAATACCACATGTTCCTACTTTTCTGATGCCAATATTCTTTTTCATCCTTATATGCATCTTGTAATTTCCTAGACACCTCGAGAATATTCTCCTGCGATCTTGTATTATCTGTTTGTACCTCTTCAAGTGCTTGTTGTAGATCATTTATTTTTTCTTTTCCATAAGGTGGATTATTTTTCCGCCATTTAGCAATTTCATGACGACAATTACTAATTTTAGCCACAATACTCTCAGATCTCCCTTCTTCTCTCCCGTCGCTATGATCCAGCCAGCCCATAGCAATTGAATCCATAAGTCCTGCTTGACCAATCCATCTCTTATCGAACCGAAATTGTCCTTTTCTCTTGGTAATTTTATCTTCTAAGTAAGCCACCACCGGCCGATGATCGGAAGCCACCATTCTTAGATACTCTGTAAAGGAACATGGAAATAGAGTATGCCACTCTTCATTTGCTAAGGCACGATCTAATCGACATCGAACCAACACTGCCCCTTTCCCTTTTCCTCTTCTTCCTTGCCATGACATTTTATTTCCCCGAGCCGGAAATTCTAGTAAACCACTATTTCTTATCATATTATTAAAAGGAACAAACGAATCCGCATTCCTCAAAGATCCTCCATCTTTTTCATGGTTACCTGTAATTTCATTAAGGTCACCAATGATGAACCAGGGTTCAGATCGCGATAGTCCATATCTAGTTAGACGTTCCCACACATGTTCCCTCATCTTTTGTACTGGATCCCCATATACAAAAGTAAGATAAACCGTTTTTCCAAGAGCCTCCGCCTCCACATCAATCATTCGGTTACTAGAATATAATACCTTGACCTGATATTCATTATTGTAAAAAAGTGCCAATCCTCCACTTCGCCCCACGGGGTCCACTATGACCAGATTATCATAACCCATATGTGATTGAAAGTTTTGAACAAACTCTGAATCTTGTTTTGTTTCTGCTAAAAATAAAAAATCCGGTTTATGTTTGTGTCTTATCTCTTTAAAATAACTTATGGTCCACTTACTTCCCATTCCTCAACAATAAATAATATATATAATAAGATTTTTAATATTCGTTTTTGTTAATATCTTAGTATATATATTTTTAATTATGAGATAGATTAACACATGTCACAATCTTAAATATATAATTGCTATGTGTCGCGATCATGTTAATTAGCAACTTTGAAGAACCAAGGTCTATATAATAAGATAGTTTCGTAGAAATTTTCTACAATTTTTTTTTCCTCCCCCCCCCCATTTTGTATTATAAAATATATATATATATCTCTATAATATTATTTAAGAAGTCAATTTTTACGTGTTGCACTCACGTTAATTTTTATGATGGTTTATTACATTTATACCCTTAATGAATTGAGTTTGTTATTATAATTGATATTATTAATATTTTATTTTCTTTTATTGCTACATCTTATATATTAAAAAGAAGTCACAACCTTGATTCATGTGTGATTTTTTTAAAAATGGATCTAATGGACTTATTCCTAAAAAATTATGTTACATTTAATATCTAATCTTATCATTTAAATTTTGGGCATACAAAAATTTTTTATTGGGCTATCAATAATTAGATTTAAACAATAGATGATTAATTGGATTTATAAATAGTATAAATTAAATATATATAATTTAATGTTATAATATTATACCTCTATATGCTAAATATTTAAATATTTGTCGATGCTAACTTTTAAAATTATAAAGATTTTTTTTTAAATTACAAAAAATCATATTATCTAACAATGATTAATCTTTACAACCATAAACCAATTAAAACAAATTTTAAACTATACCGTTTATTTAAAAATTTAACAAAAACCAAATGTTTAATTATTTACTCGATAATATAAATCTGTGAAGCGAAAAGTTTAATTTTTTAAAAACTTTCTAAATTTGTGAAATGTTATAATATCTTTGAATATGATAATAAAAAAATATTTTACCAATCTTTATATATATTGTTACGATTTTAATAATGAAATAATAATCCGAAAATATATATAGAAGAAGATACAAATACATGTGAAAGTTTGAAACAATCTATTCAATGAAAAAAATATACAGCAAACTTATTATGTTTTAAAAATTGATAGACACATATATATTATAATATATACCAATTTAGAATTGAAAACAAAATATTTATATAAAAATAAATAAAAACAAAAACCCGCGCGGTTGCGCGGATCGAGATCTAGTTCATTTTATAACTAAATTGTTATCAAAATAAATTTATATAAAAGACAATATCTATAAATATTTTTGTTTGTATTTTCCTTTTAATAAAATTAGAAAAAGGAAATTTATACAAAAAGGAAATATTTTAACTATTAAAGTACAATATTTTAATATCTTTGACACATTTCATTTAATAAAAACGAATTTTCCTTTTAAATATATAAATTCCAATTTATACACTTTTTATTTATATTTAAAAAAATTTAGAATATTAAAAATAAAATATCTTCTTTCTTTAAAAATGAAACTATATGATTATATATTTTTATAGTTATACATTTCCTTATTTCTACAAAAAATATATGTTTAATTTTATGCAATTTTCCTTTGAACATTATAAATTTATAACCTTAATATTATTTAAATACCTCCAAAATTTTTATATATAAACAACTGATTCTTATAAATCTAAACAGTTAAACATTTGACATAAATATAAGTATCAATCAATCATTCATCGTTCACAGAAAATCTTCCTTATTCATAAAAACTAAATCAAAAAACAATTAACTCACTTGGCTTCTATTAGAAATTTCATTTTTCTCTAGATGAAAATCAAAATAAACATCATGAGATTTTAGATAAAATCTCTTAGGGTGTATTGAAACAAGAGTTTTAAGAGAGTTTATGATTTTGTTAAAATCTGTTGTTATTCAACCAATGATTTTAAAAACACTTTCCAAATCAAGTGTTATTTGAGATTTGTGCAAAGTTATTGAAAATCACTTGTAATCCCTTGTTATTCTATTAACAGTTTGTAAAATGTAGATCAAATCCACTGTTACTATAAATAATATTTAGGAATTTTTTTTTGATATTTTGCTTTCATCTAATCTATTAAAACTGAACTACAATTAGTATTTGACACTGAGTTTTCTTTAATATTTACGACATATGCCATTGAGTTAAAACTATTAATTTATCACAATCATCCTCTTTTATTATTTGCGGAGCATTATAGATAAATAACCTTTAGCTCATCCTCCTATATATTAAATGAGAAGTCACTTTAGTGAGATATGGTGACATGTCGTTCATAGGTAAAGTTTCAAAAAAATTGTTATGATTTGATTGGTCGATTATTTTTAATTTTTATTTATTTAAATTAGATCTAAAAATTTAAGGTAAGTCTAAAAACATTTAACATCACTTGCCATATAATCTAAAGAATATTACAAATAACAATTTATGGCAACTAATTCTCGAAGTTATAGAAAGATTAATAATATTTTATTTATTAATTATAATATTTATAAACTATAAAATATAATGAACGAATTTTAATATAAGATAATTTTAATAGTTTTATACTCTACTTGATGAATTGTATTTGAATATAATTATATAATAACTATTTTAAATATTACAAATCCAAACATGTTTATTAATATTATTTTTAAATTATTTATCGTTGTTTACATAATAAATTTATCAGAATTTTAAAATTATTTATATAATGTTATAAATGATTTATAAAAATATAAATCCTACTATATATTGATTGAGAAGTCACATAAGTGATTTCTATTACGTATTGATCATAAATGAACTCTTCAAATTGTTATAATTTGATTGGCAGATGATTTTTAATTTTATTTATTATAATTATATCTAAAAGGAAAAGATAATTCAATTACCAATTTCCAAATAATCTACATAATATTAGAAATAATTATTTATAGTAACTAATTGTTGAAACTATGAAAGAGTAATAATGCGATCAATTTTTAACTTCAGTTCGGTTTTTTTTTTTTAACTTCAGTTCGGTTTTCGGTTCGGGTTTTTCGGGTCGTTTCGGATTCGGATTCAGGTTCGGGTTTAGGTTAATATGCCCACACCTATTATTTGTTAGTTTCAGCTACAGAGACATGTCAATGTTTTGTTCATTGCTACAAACCTCGCTTTTGAATTATGATTCATTGTCGTGAGTAAAACAAAAGTTATGAAAATATAAATTTTAATTTTTGTAATATCAAAGCATTCAGAAAATATACCTCCATATATTAACCAATACTAATAACTGAAATCTATTAAACATTCCAAAAAAAAAATTCATTTTTATCTACCATATTAATAAACGTATATGCATCCTTTCAGGATATATATATATATATTTTAACCATAAGTATAGCTATTTTTTTAAAAAAATAAAAACTTATATAACTATCCCATTTTAAATTTAAATAATTAAAAAATATACTTAAAAGTTAAATAAAATGGTTAAATAAATAGACTTTGTAAATATTATTTCTATTATTAAATCAAAAACGGATCCCACGGTTTCCAAGCGCGGATCAAATTCTAGTTTGTAGTTAAAAATATATCACGTAACATAACATCCATATAGGTGTTATTTGAACAATTTTGAAAAAAAACATAAATAAGCCATTACAGAAAAAAATAGCCAAGAAGGAGGCTGGAGTTATAGCCGTCGAGAGTGGATGGAGATGATCCAAAAGACGATGATTACAGTCAAAACGATGTTATATAAGCTCTTTCCTCATTAAGAGGGACCTGACAGAGAGTATTACACATATCATTGATGGACATGACATAGGTATTGTAGTAACCCTCCCGAACGGGTAAAATGGTCGAAATCGACAAAGTCGGAATTTGGAACCGAGCTTTTGGGAATTAAAATATAATGAAGAATGTTGAGTTTTGATAGAAGATTGGTCGAGCATCAACTTGGTGGTCGAGTCGCGGGTAATAAGGATCGATCGAGAAGTTTTGAAGTACGAGGTAGTCGAAGAATTGATCGTGAATGAACCATGAGTCGAATAAGCTTCTCGACCATGGTTAAAAACTGTGTTAGATTGATCAGAAGGACGTTTTGGAAGCACAACATTTTTGGAAGCACGACGTTTTAGAAGCTCGACGTTTTAGAAGCACGATGTTTCTTAAGCACTAAGCTTTCTACAAAACTTCGTATCAGTAAAATATTATTTCGGAGACATAAAAGCAGGATGAGAATTAAGCAGAACGGGAAGTAAGCACGAGGAGATTGAAGCACGACGGGAAAACCCGAAGTTGGGCAAGAGTCCTAATTTCAGTATTATTAAATTTTTCGAGGAAGCCAGAGCTCAGGAAATATATCCTTCAAGGTCAGAATTCATTTCGACTTTACTAAAAATATTCATCATATCGGAACAGGAGCAGAAAAATATTTGGGATTGATCGCGGGTCAAAAATTTGCCGGAATGACCGAAACAGGCAAATGAACCGAGAAGCTTGAGGTGTCTTGTTGCATGGCATCAGAACGTGGTGACAATCATCTGATAAGCTATCTGTCTACAGAAGCTCGAGGTATCACCGTGCATGAAGCACGAGCATGCAGATTGACATGTCGAAGCACGTGATGTCACCATACCTGCAACTGGAGATTGTTGATCGACATGTAGCGGGCGGTGTGTCGCGACGCATGCGCTCCAGCCATGCAGCAAGCCATCTGGACGAGAGTGGTATCCTTCTGCATGTGTATGAGACATGCCTCACGCCATGTGTGAGCCGTGTGTCGCCGCACATGCGACCAGAAGCATTCGGGCTGACAAAAAGTCGCTCGTGTGGCCTCACCTTAATAACCATGCTCCTTCAGTTTCAGACATCCCATTCTACTCCAAAAGAACTCCAAAATATGGCTAGATAGAGAGAGAGAAAGAAAATGGTCGATTTAAGAGTATGGTTGATTCTGAAAACCGTTATTCTACCGAGAAGGCCAGTTTCATCCAATCGATGATTCTCTACGATTGTGATGCGGAAACTCTGTCCAAATCAATCCGTCTAAGCCATCCATATTCTTTGATGATCAAGCGGAGGTGCAGTCGAGATTTAGTTCAGTTCCACGGGTTTAAATCAGTCGAAGTTCTGAAGTTCGATAATCTATCGAGAAGTCCGAAGAACTGTCCAGAAGCTAAAGAAGGTTCTGCCCGAGTCCAGATCAGTCCGTCAACGCCTGTCAGTTTCTTCATGATCAAGCCGAGGTTATGTCCAAGTCTAGATCAGTCCACTCCAGTCCAGTCCAGCCCAGTCAGGTCGTCCATTGGGTTTTTGCCAAGTCATCTCTGATCAACCAACTGCTTATCGGCATAGAACACTGTGAGTTGGTTTGTTTGAAGTCCACTTGGAATTTAGGGTAGATCGAGTCTGAAAATAGATTAGAATGATCACATTATTGCATGGTACAGTCCTTAAGATTATTTTATTTATAAATTGGACTCAGTTTAGCATGGACTAAGCTGAAATGATATGGAATTAAGACTTAGTAAATAACCTGACAAGGACTAGGGCTAGGATATATCATGTTTTCTATTCTTGCGTGTTGTTATGGTTGAGTGCAGGTTCCCGTTATCTTTAAAGATAGTTTCTCAGCAGAAGGCTGAACTATCTGGGTAACGGTTTGATTGAGTGGTTGGTTTAATAGATTTAATTAATCTTATTGATTGAGATTAGTCAGCTCTTGGCGAGGGAATGACTAACTGGTTGAGCTATAATGATATTATTGTTTTTTAGTTTATTAGATGTTAATACCAAGAGTCTTAGGCCATATAGGCCGGATTACTGGTACTAGTGGTTAGTGTAGTTGAGTCTAGTCTCTAAGGTCTTTCATAAGGATTGTGTGTCGAGTGAGAGATGCCGACAGCATGTGCGTAACCCCCATGCTAGGCATGTTTAGGGGTTGATTAGTGTTAACTCCCCCTCGTATTCAGCGGGTTCAAAGAAACCCCTTATTTGCTGGATTGGGAAGACTCAGATAGACGAGGTCATGGCCTATGGCTGAGTATTACATGACGGTATAATGTGGCAGTGACCC
This sequence comes from Brassica rapa, assembly GCF_000309985.2. Lineage (NCBI taxonomy): Eukaryota > Viridiplantae > Streptophyta > Magnoliopsida > Brassicales > Brassicaceae > Brassica > Brassica rapa. The sequence goes on along the minus strand of NC_024798.2, from coordinate 8,400,004 downwards.
GAAGGGCTATGGGCTGTCGCGCGGTGACCCGATGGACAGTGGGCCGCGGTCGGTTGAAAATTCCTTCTTTTAGCCTTTGTGGTAGGAAGATAGGACATTGTCGATAGAGAGGATGAATACAAAGTCACCATTTCTCGGGTTAGAGTGTTGTGTTAGAGTGTCGTAGAGGGTTATGGAACCCTAGATTAAGTGTAACACCGAAATATTGTTTTAAAGGTTAGATGGAGTCGTCGTTAGTCATAATCTTTTCATTGTGGTTGTGTTTGGTTGTTGATTATTTGTCTTGCATGTTTATGGTATTGATTCCTAATTTTGGCTCAGGTACCGGATTAGACTCGGTGTGTTTGCGGTTAGTGTAGGCCTGACGTTGGCATGTATGTATTTTAAGGATTGTGTTAAGAGTGGTGGATATTGAAAGCTATGCGGTATCATTGATTGGCCGATCACGTTCTTTTTTGATTGTTGGTTGACCAGCTAATGATACTTGTATAGTCTAAGTTTTTAACACTTCATGAGTATTGAATTCAGGCGTGTATATGGTTAACTAAGGATTGATTGTTTAACTTTGATTGCATGCTATAGTTTGATTGATTGTTATTTTGGGTTATCCGGGTTAGAGTCTAGGTTGCGGGTAGAGGCCGTCAGCTTGTGGGAACCGAAATTTGCACTGTCGATTTCCGTTTAAATAAGGAAACTAGGAAAACCCTAATTTCTCAGAGGACCCGGATATCTGCTAATTACCACACATCAAGCAATCAGAACACGAGAATAACAATGATAAAGTATAAGAAATCGAAAAAGAGAGCGAAGAAGATCTTATTCCGAATTTGCGTATGAGCGTTTACAACAAGGTATAAGCCTGGGCTCGAGAGCTGTCGGCGAGATTCCTAGTTCTAGCAACCCTAAGACGGCTAAACCTAATTGAGTCGCAGCTCGAAATAACAAAAACGGAAAATTGCCTAAATTGCTCTAAGTGCTAAGTTTGCTCTGAAAAAGTTCTCCCTAATGCTCCTCACCTAGGACTCATTATATACTAGCTCCAAGGTTGGTTTACGCGTTTACTCTTCTGCCCTTAAGCCGCCATAGCATAAAAATGGAGATATTCCGTATTTATCTTCAAAACTTCCGTATTTATCCGCGGAAACTTGACATTTATCCTTCCTTGTGGACCAAGCGTAAACCATGCTGTGGTTTACGGGCTTTTGGTTAAGAAATCGTAGGATGGGCCTCGAGTCGTATTTTAGGTCCCTTTGGGCCGTCTTGCGACTCGACAAGTTTACTACGAATTCTTTCGATAAAGAACGAACTTTCCGCGGTTTTTAATTCGCAAAGTTTGATCGATGATTTAGAATAGCGGAAACATAGACTGAGCTTGCTACGGTCTTCGGGAGATAGTATTTGATGGTTTGACGAGAATGCATGGATTGATGTCTGTCGATGTTCGGAAGAGTTCAATCGCTACACAGCGACCGAACTTTGGCTCGAGCCCGGTGGCTACATAGCGACCGAGCGGGACGAGCGCTCGGTCGCTACGTAGCGACCGAGCTTTGGCTCGAGCTCGATCGCTACGTAGTGACCGAGTGGGACGAGCGCTCGGTCGCTACGTAGCGACCGAGCTTTGGCTCGAGCTCGGTCGCTACGTAGCGACCGAGCGGGACGAGCGCTCGGTCGCTACGTAGCGACCGAGCTTTGGCTCGAGCTCAGTCGCTACGTAGCGACCGAGCTTGGCTGAGCTCGGTCGCTACGTAGCGACCGAGTAGGTCGGACGTTCGGTCGCTATGCAGCGGCCGATATCGGCCCGGACTTGGTTGCTACGTGGCGACCGGACGGCGTGTATGCGCAGTAATTACGCAACGACCGAGCTTGGTTTGTTTGGTTTGAATCTTCAAGGATACTTCTTCGTAAAAACTTCGTATTGGTTATATTTTATGAAAGTTGTATCCTTCTTTTTACTATCTCTTTCGGAAATACGATCTCTGAGGATTTTCGGGTGGTAATTCTGTCGTAACCGTTTTTAACCCCAACACAGCTCACTGAGTGACATTAGGTTACTCATCCAACTCTGTTGTCCTTTTTTTGAAGGTAGCTTTAGTAAGGATGATCGGATAGCTTGGTGTTGGACGTTAGGACCACCGGTGTAGATTTATATGCCTTTTGTTAACGGTATTTTGGATTTGTGTTTAGTTGACTCGATTTGGCATTAGGCAGGGATCGGTCTCGAATTATATCAATGTATGGATATCTTTTGAATCAATAAAGTAATTGTTTTATATGTGCATCATGATTACTTTGATATATGAGTAGTCTGGTCTAACACAACGTTAGGTCTTGGTACGGGTTGAAAAGTGTTAGTCTCTAGCTAACGGAAAACTCTAACTCTTAGTACGGGTTGCAAAGCCTTATGCCTTGAATTAGTGGGACGGGTTAGTGGATGAACTGGTCTAAGTTGTGGAATAATTTTTGTCACTCTGACCGGATGGTCCCTAGCCCGTCACGTTGCGCTTCCGGACTATGGTGTTGGGTTGGACGGTCAGTCATGTTCTTGTTTGATTGTTGGCTGACCGGTTGGCCTTTCATCTCCAACCCTTAGTGTAGGCCATATGTCGGTCATGTTCTTGTTTGATTGTTGGCTGGTGGGTCGATCTATGTCTAGGACGGTTCGGAAGTGTTACAGGTACAACCAAGACTTGGAGGGATATTGAGGTGGGATAGATTTAATAGCTTAGCCTTCGTTCTTTTTATTATGTTGAAAACATAAAGAGTGTTGATCATTGTGACACCCCCGATCGTAGATAACCGGAAATGACACGGTCAATGTTTCCTGATGGTCGACCCGAGGTTCTCGAAATAAATCCGATCACCTTAGACCAACAACCAAAGAACAGAGACACTCCTATCAGATATTTTTCTAGGCTTTTCAACCCGATAAAGCAATATTTGATAGTTAGTTCGTCCCGGACAAGGACTAATATCATATGAGAACTCGTGATTTATAAACATCTTTTATACATTATTTGTTTACTTTAAACATCTTACAAAGTGTTATAGTTTACCCTACGGCCTATCGCCCAACAACGTTTTAAGTAAATATACATCAAAAGGTACGTTGCAAGGACAACAAAATACTACCGCTGGTTGGCCGCTCCTTCCGTCCAAAAGAGTAAAGTGTCTCCCGCCTAAGGGTTACCTGCACACACGAATGAGTCATGAGCAACTAGTTTACTCAGTGAATCTAGAATCAAAACACAATCAATAATAAACCAAACAATTATCAAATGGATATACATGATCATGCAAGTACTAGTACTATACTTTAATATCGATCATCATTGTGAATTATTATTTTAAACATCACTTCCACAACATCCGCCCGTTACCATACTCATATAATACAATATATAAACTAGACCCGAGAAACCACTAAGGCTAACCGAGACTAGTGAGTTAGCATCACCATCATTATCGAATGTCCGGTATGAACAATCCGACACTGCATCGTCATGCAGTACACGGTCTCCAGGGAGCTACCCCATCATCGTGTCTTCATGACCTTGTTCCGTTCGCAGGACCAAGTCACGGAAATGCGGGGGCTTTAGAGATAGTGAATATAACAAGATTTCACATGCTTTTACTTCCATAATCATTCCAAAATTAATTCATAATTAATCCTTAATTAATCATAATTAACTCTTAATTAATCATGATTACTCTTTAATTAATTTCAGATTAATTATCAATTAAACCAAGATTAATCCTTAATTAAACCAAGATTAATCCTTAATTAAACCAAGATCAATCCTTAATTAAACCAAGATTAATCTTTAATTAAACCATGATTATTTCATAGTTAAGATTAGTACTTGTTCACAAGTACTAAGATGAGGATTAACCTTACTTTAACATTTTAATTACTCTTATGTATAGTTCACAATAAGTAAACATAACACTACTCTTATAAACTTGAGAGACTTTACTAAATTAATCAATCTCAACATCTATCTAGACTCACCTAAGAGATTAGTCTTGGAACTGGTTGGATACCTAAGGCCTTACTCCACCTCTGACCTGAAACAGAAGTGAATGACTACAAGATCAGTTTGGTTCATGCTAACACCTTAGATCAGATCAGTTCAAGCTTGGTTCCACTCAAACTATACCAGTTCAGCTTGGTTCTAGTCAGTCTACCAAAGTTCAGGAAAAGATCAGACTGAGTTCAAATTGGTTTAATCAAAGCCAGATCAAAACATCATAGCTGGTGGTTCTAAGAGGTTGATTCAAACCGAAATTACTCAAAATCTGAACTATATCACCACTTAGAGAACTGATCCGACCAAGTTCTTATGTACACATCCACTAGCTCTGATCAAGACATGACTGAGGTAAGAGACCAAAGCTTACCAAGATGAACCAAAGGACTAGATGGCCTCAGCTGATCCTCTTCTCCAAGGTAAGCTTGTGGCTGGACTGATCAAAGAGAAAGATCAAGGCCTGATCATGATCTGAACTGAACTAGGTCTAGGGTTTTATGTAAGAATCTCACCTTCTGATCTTTCTCACAGCAACTGATTGAGCTAGGGTTGAAGATTAGGTCACCACCAATTTTTTTCTTGATTTATTTTCTTGATTTTTCTCACTGATTTTTCTGTTCTTCTTTCTCTCTTTCTCACTGAAATTCTCTAGGTTTTTCTGTAGGGTTCTGAACGTGGGAAGCAGCTGGAGAGGGGTTAAATATGAGGTGAGCTTGCTTCAGGTGAGGGTTTCACTCAGGACAAAGCTAAGCTGAGTGGGGACAGCTAGCCAGCTGCTTCAGCACTCTCAGCACAAGCTGCTGTCCTTTCCTTAACCTGAAGAAACTCCAGCCCTTTCATGTGCTTCTCACATGACAATCTTAGAAACAAGGCAAGCAGGCAGCTTGTGATTGTCATGTGACAGTTACTGAAGAAGCTAAGCAAGCAGGTAGGTGCAAGTCATGTGATTAAAGACTGAGCAAGCAGGCTGGTGGAAGACATGAGTCTGGTCCAAAATTAATTGTAGCTGTTGGTTGATAATTTTCAATAATTTTTCAACCAAATATTCCTTGTCTTTGGCTCTCGTCTTGTTCTCGGAAAATCTCTTCCAGTTTAATAAAAATTCGACCAAAATATTTAAGACTCGACCAAACTATCAAGTGAAGGTCTTTCAACCACAAGACAGTCCCTTCGAGAAATTAATCTACCGGGTCGATTTTTATTTTTATTAATCCTTGTTAAACCAACTAAAAACTGGTCGAGCGGGATTTTTCTCGACCAAAAATTTATTGGCTCATGAAGGTTATTACAATCATGGTATGCAGAATCCACTCAAAAGAAAGAAGAACCAGTACCTTTCTCTCCATTGTGACGACACGAGCTTGGTAGCGTACAACCTAATAGGATGTTTCCTACAAAAATTTCCAGACCAAAGATCCTAGAATTAGAAGTGGATTAACGTTCATCTTAGAGGAGAATCCATGCTTCAAGAAGATGTGAAAGGTGATGGTAAGCAGTCATCACACTTTCTGCTGTCATACTTTCCATTTGTTTTTCGTTTTTGAAATGATAGTTTCATCTTGGTAAGCACGAGGTTATCGAACCCTAATTGCTGAGTACATGTTTTCAACAGTGTCTTGTTGGAATTAAAAGAGTTGATGGAGTAGCTGCAGTTAAATGCAGCAAGAAATAACAAAAGTATATTGAACAAGTGTTATGTTTTGTGTATGTTAACTATGCATAACCATGTATTGTTTCCAAAGTAAATCATTAGCTTTGGATAAGTCATATAACTTTTACTTCTGTTATTTATCAAAGATCCAAAAGGTATGAGACTACCGAATAGTAGAACGTTTGAATCACCAACATTGGTGAGTTCTGATGCTTTGTCATTTACGTGTTGCAATAAGTTCTCTAGTATGCCACGAATCCCTTGATTGACATGCCATAAGTGGGCTTGTCTATGTTTCTATGAGGAAGTTAATTATTCAGGCAGCCAAGTGAAACATTTTCCTGCTCGTGTCATGCTCTCGATCTCTAGTCGAGGGTCTCTCCATCCTTGCTTATTTCGGTTTGATCTCTCACCTGCTTATCACGATTATATCGTTCTCTACTGTCTTGTTCACTTCCAAGCGGAATGGCTTCAGTTTCGATTGTGTTTGATTACATGTATTTAAATTTTTTTGCCGTGTAATCAAGCCTAGAATTGATACAATTTGTTTTAAAAATCTTGTAAACCTTAACATTTATTTTCGTAATGATATGTACAATTTAGCCCCAAAAAATGAAAAAAACTATTTTGAGATCTTTCACAGACCAGTTTTAAACCGCATCAGAGTTCTATGGCCCTCTGCTGCCCAAATTCTTTAAATCAAAATTTGGGTCTATAAAAACTTTTGTTTACAAAGAATCAATTAAGACTTAAAAAAAAAAAAAACTAATAAAAATGTCGGGTTCTGTGCATTTGCACTATTAGCACACGTCCTAAGCGGGGTCTGACTTAAATACCCCTTGAACCGGGGATATCGATCCACTCGAGGTGTATCTCAACTTCTCCACATTCCACGTGCTGAAGCCTAAGGAACATATTCTGAACAAGTTTGCCTTGGTTCCACACAATATGACTCTCTTCAGACAAACAATTTTGTCTACTCGGTTGTATCTTCATTATTATTGTCCCATCGGGAAGTCCTCCTTCGAGCGCATAGCGGAATTTAATGGCTTCAAGATATGCAGCAATGTTAAACTCAGCTTCACCCATCTTGTCATCCGCGGAGAGCAAGTCATAGTCATAAACCGTCTGTGTGAATAATTAACAACAAGAATGCTCAATTTCTAGTAAAGCCCGCTAATTTAACCTTCATGCTAACCAAAAATGTAAGAATCACTTACAAGTTTAACAGGGAGATTTGGATCAGTCACAGAAAGCGTTAAATGGTCGTTCCAATCGGGGTTAAGACTGTGTTTCACCACGCGTGTTTTAAGCTTCTACATCAAATCAGAAGGACAAAATTAAGAATGCTTTTGATTGATCACAAGGCGACAGAGAGGTCATCATTTTCAATCATATTATGGTGGAACCAGAAGATTTGTGATGTAGGAAACGAAGAAAGAAAAATTGGTGACTTAGAGTAAAAGATTACGAATATACCAATAAATCATATGGTACGAGAACCAACAAATATGAACATGAACTTAAGTCTTCTTGTCCAATTACTTTTATGCAGCTATCTTTACAAGTTATGTTGGAAAAGATGCATCACAAGATTTATTTAGAAATGGCATCATAATCGAGTCTTTTACCTGTTTTCCTGAGTGAACGACGACGTAAGGATCACTGCTTGAGATATCTCTAATGGCGAGATTCACACCTCTCTTCACATGAATTCTGAGAAGTCCCAATAGATTCTCCATTGTTTTTTCTTGTCAATAGCAAACTTGTTTTTTCTGTGAGTTAAACTTGTTTCTCGAGTTGGTATATATAGCGGCTTCAGAAGAGAGACGGAACTCGGAAGTATCGTCTGGTTTACACATCAATAAGAGACAAATTATTATATTAATTATTCATTGTCGTAAAGGTTTATGGAAACTATTGTATTAGTCAGCCTTTCGCCACCTCTGACTTTGTCTATATTGACTGTCCATTTTGGACAAAAAGACAATATTATTATTATTATAATGATACTATGACAATATTAATCGTTTTATTAATGTGGTAGGGGCGGAATTTAGCGACGCGTAATGACCCATCACAATTAGCTAATTACAATTACTAAAATTTGGTTTAATTACAATAAATATCACTAAATGCACTTGGGCAAACACTTTTTTATGCTACATATTATCTGGTCAACCTTACCCAAAATAAATTTGAGAAATTTCATACCATAGCATTTTTTAAGTTTTTATCGCAAAAATAGTTTTTAACGAAGAAAATGTATTTTTACTCTACGATTAACTAATATAGATTTAGAGTTTAAAATTAAAGGGTAGAATTTCGGGGATAGAGTTTCAAATTTTTAAAAAATAAAAAATAAATATTAAAATCTTCAAAAAAAAAGAGCTATTTTGGTCTTTTTTTAATACTATTTTGTGACAAAAATTCAAAAAAAAAATTGGATATTTGAAATAATTGTCCGAATAATTTTGTATTTCCTTTTTCTGTGTAAATCAATTCATTCATGAGATCAAAACACAATCCTGAATCTTGGATAGTCTATTCTTATTTTGGTTAATACACACCGTATGTAGGATTTTATTTTTGTACTCTACTAGAACTGAAAATTTTGTTTAAATTTTTACTCTTGTCACACATCTCTTGTTGTAGAAATTATAAAAGTAAAACATTTTGTTTGTAAAATAAATTTCTAATCTAATTTATAACTCATCAAAAGTACAAAAAAAAATAATGATTTATAAACTATATCTCTCTCTCTCTCTAATCTCTAATACTCATTATTTATGACAAAAAAAATGACAAAAATATATATACTCGTTATTTATCTTTTACTTTCTCGTTGACTGATATATAGTTGACAAGTCAATGTTATATTTATTCTTCTCTCACAATGATACTGGATTATGACATATGTATTATATAGATAACTTCTTGAAGAAAAAAAAGTTATTAATTTTATTTTGCATAATTAAAGTTTAATTACATATTTTGTTTCAAAAAGGTGTTAAAAGTATTTGTTAAAGTAGTACAATAAATGACTGCGTATAAAGCAATGAAATTTTTGTGATGGATTATTTAGAGTTAATCTTTAATCTAAAAATTAGGATACTATGCTTTTCATTCTTAAAGATGTTATTATTTAATTTAAAATTTATGTATTTAATTGAGTTGATTATATTGTTGGGTAAATTAAGTTTAAGAGTAAATTTGATGATAATTACAAAGTTTGGGTATTTAAGAAATTTATGACGATTTTAAATATTTAAATAATATGTAATATATGGGTTTGAATTTAAATGAGAATATAAAGGCAATAACAAGAAGTTTTAGAAAATTGGGCTATATATTTTGGTCAAACGAGTTTGCAGTTAGAAGAACCTTATACATATCCGGAGTTAGTGATAGATAGGTTAGTCAATATTTATGGGTATCCTGCTTGCACTATTTTAAAACCTATTTCGTACTTGATTGACTCAATTATTGTCTTGGTGGTGAAACTAATTAGAGCGTCTTTAACTTATCTCTATATTTTTGTTTTAAGAATATAAAGTGATTTTTCATTTTTATTTTTCTTTTACATAGATATTATTATTTTATCTATTTGTAGAAGAAAAAATAATATTCTTCTATTTTATTTTATTTTTAGAGATCAATATTTCTAAAGAATACATTCTATATTTTTAACGTTAAATAATACAGTTGTTCTATATTTTATAGAAGTACTAAAATGCATTGAATGTGGTATTACAAAGTTATTAATCACGTTACGGGCACACCAAATTAAGATGGTAACATGATTCATATGCACATGAATTAGATCTGATACGGTTAACTTTTCTGTTGCTACAGAAATTGAATATCAAATTTATAAACAAGTATAGTTGAAGAACTGTATTTATTTTGTGAAACAAAAAGAAAACTAAGAACTTCGTCGATTAATATATAAAATTTAACTCTACAAGAATATGGAAAGAGTATATGGTAATTTAAAGAAAACAGAAAACGTAAAATTTCGTTATACGGTAAATCGGTTAACAAAAGGGAAATTAGGGCACATGCACATAACAAAAAAGAAATAAAGTATATGTCCATAACAACAATTAGGCTAGAGTATTCTGTGTATTTTATATAATATTACTTATTTTATCCTTTGAACAATCTCAACCATTGATTTTTATTTTTCTTTTGTTATTTTTTCATTTTCTTTTTTGTCTTTGTCTTTTTTATTCTTTTCCCTCTCCAAATTTTATTAATGTATATCTTTTGAAACAAATATATTTCAACCAAATTATTATGTTACTAAAGATATACATATTTTTTTACTTATGGCATAACTTAAAATTTTTAAAACAGATTTTTAAACAATATCGGACAAAAATTATACTATATTATTTATTAAAATAAAATAGTACATTTAATAAAACGTATTTAAAACAATGTGTTACTAATACTTATAATAGTATATTATTCTATTTACGTAAATAGTATAATTTTTTGGAGCTTCTTCCTCTTCTTTTACCTCCTTCCTTCTCCGGTTCTCCCTTCACTTCCTCCCTCCTCTTCTTCTTCTTTATCCCTCCTCCTCTTCTTCTTCTTCTCTCCTGCCCTTGCTCTTACTTCTCATCCCTCCTTCTCCCTCCACCTCCTCCTCCTCTTTCTCTCTTCTTCTTCCGTTGTTGCTCCTTCTCTTCAAATGCATGCTACTTTTGAATATTTTTCTGTATTTTTCTATACTATTTACTTATTATATATAGTACGGTATAATATATTTATTATGTTAGATGTATGTGACACGCGCTTCTAAGGAGAATAAAGTAAAAAATGTGCCAAATTGTCCCATCAAATAGTGATTATTATAGTATGGCTATATTCTTTATTTTATGTTCTCTTATGTATATATACCAAATTTTCCCTTAACAAAAAGAACTCATTTTTTCTCATTTTCTCTTTTTGTTTTTGTTTTTAATAGTTTGAAGTACCATCTAATTTTAATTTGTACTCCTCTATCTTTTTAAATTTTTCTTTCTCTCCTGTTATTTTGATTTAGGTCTTTCTTTTGTATCCGGGTGATATCTTATACCACGCTGGCTTATGATTTCGGAAAGGAATCATATATTTCTCGACTTAGTGAAAGAATATATTTGATTCAAGTTTTAATCTAATAGATGACAAAAAAATGTTGTATTCAGTTATATTATCTATATTGTATTTTACCTTGATCAACATTCATAAAAAGAACATTGCACTTGATCAAAGTATTTCTTTCCTCTCTCTCCTCACCTAACTCTATCTCTACTTCAATTTTTCAGATCTGGTGTGCTCTGGCATTCGGATGGCGCGTGCGAGCAGCACCGGAGGCGGCTTTCTCTTCCTCCCTAGCTCGTTTTTTCTTTGGCTTCTTTATAGCCTCTGTTTCTCTTCACTTTGTTCGATTTTGTCTCTGAAAGTTTTCACGGCTAGTCCTCTGCTCACGAAGAGGCTCGACACCGGGTTGAACTTTGTACGCTCTGGAGTCGTAGTGCGGAGTCAAATCAGTTTCTGTCAGAGGGGCTCGGTTTTTAGGGTTCATGAGGGCTTTTTCATCTTTTCTCTCTAGCATTTCAGCGGCGTATGGAGGAAGTTTCAAGCTTTCAGAATTATTGCTCGTGGATTCCGGATCTGCTTCCTAGCTTTGCCAAAGCGGTGGCGTTGTCTGGCACAGTGACTCAGCCTTGGTGTCTCGGTGAGTTTTGCCCTGTCTCTTTCGTAACATGACAGCCTCGGAGGTTCTGTTACTTGAGGGAACAGTTATAGCCAACAGGTTTGGTGTGTATGGATCTTGCGGTGTTCCCGGGTGGAGGTTCTTGGCGTTCGGTTTGTTTGGGTCGCCTATGACTCCACCATTGTATCGCTGGTGGTCTCTCTTTCTTTTGTTTACCTCTTCTAGATTCTAGTATCAGGTCAACACTTGAAGCTTGTCGATAGCTTCCTAGTTGCTTTGTTCGTGTATAGTTTGGCTAGTTGGCCATAGTCACTGGTTTTCAACAATTTGACGGTTAAGGTTACTTCTGCTCGGTTCTCGACAGTGGCGTGTTATGAGGAGAGTAGGGGTTTGTGTGGTCTATGAACCTCTGGCTCCTTTCTGTGACTCAATGCGGAGCTTCGGTATCCTAGTGCCTTCTGCTGTTATCAAGCAGTCTTGACAATGTTGTTTCTATTACTTTTGCATGTCGTTGATTTTTATCTGGTGCTAGAATAGTTGCTGTTTTGTGCCCGTCTTCTGCAGGTTTGTTTTAGCAGAGGCATTTTGGCTAATCGGTCTTTGCGGCTTGTTTTTTTTTCGGAGCCGGTGAGGAGTCCATCTTGGGTTCATTATCTGCTCCGATATTTGGCGTTTGAGAAAAGTGTGTACAGCCGGTCTAAGATTGCTACTTGGTTAGTCTTTGGTTTTCTTTCTTCAGTTTCATTTTGGTGATTCAATGAAGGTTTCGATGCATTCTAAGACAAAATTTATATAAAAAAACTAGCTACTCCGAGGCAACAAGGTGAATCTCTCCTTCCCGTGGCCATCGTCAAAGGCAGAGAACAGTAATTGATGCATGAGGATACTTGATTCGATTTACCGGAACGCGCCGGAATATAGGTTGAGCAAAGGTAGATACAATATGGTTGAATTGTGTAATTTTGTGTGAGTTGTACTTATTTCTGTTTACGGATCGATTATTAATAATAATATATTGTTAAAAAAATAATTCGTACATGATGTTTTTATTTGAGGTTATCATTTTGAGTTTTATAATACTAATATTATTTCTCAAAACTCATACTATTTAATTTGGACTACCGCCAATTTTTGTTTTTAGTCTTAGTATGTGTCTTCTCCTAGACCTCGTATGTTATTACGTAAGATTTAATTTATTTAAATTTGAGAAAGCAGATGCCTAGTAAGAGTGTAAGACACAAGTACTTGTTGTCAAAAAAAACATGTTACCAATTTCTCTTGATGTTTTTTTAATAGGTCTTTTTAACTCGCAGTTCAGTTTACAAAGGACGATAATATTATATAAGCACAGTTTTATCAAATACGTACTGTCAAGAAAACAAAATTGTTAATTTTCGTAAACTCATATCACCCAGTTTGGTCAACCAAATCTATTACTGAATTTAGTAATGATGCTGACGTAAAACATAATATTCATAGACTAATCAATTTACAGGATTAAAAATGAAATAGTCCTGCAATCCTCCACAAAGTTGTCCACTGTAACCATCATACATTAATTATAGATAGTACCGACCACCGCAATTAAGTTGATACCTCACCTCATTTACTCATTTTCCCAATTTCCACCCCATTATTTGTCTTATGTATGACTTTGTCAACCGGTCAACTATTTTCTCTACACCTTTTCGACTTGAAAAGGAGAATAAATAGTACATCCATTCTTTCACTAAGTTCTCTGTCACATTAGTTGTCTAAACCATATATATCAAAAATGTTCTCGTGGTCGAATAGTTTCACAAGAGATTCCACTACTCTCTGCATCAGCACCATAGGTTAATGCATCCACATTTGAGCCAACAAGCCAATGGCATTAGATTCTTCAAAGATTCTATATGTACATATACAATAAACTACCAATAACCATCAATCGCTTAACAAATTTAGACTCACTGTGGTGGTTCTACATGTATGGTGATTAACCTCATAAAAAGAAATTTCTTGGCCTTGATAGAAAATCCATCTAACTTGTTTTGTCGGGACTTATAAATGAAAGAAGCATATTATAGGTTCTTCTAAATAGTCTCTCAATGGACGAAAAACTCCAAACATGTATCTTTCATGTCCGTCTTTTTTGCCTCTATAAAATGCAACCATTGAGGATGTGAGCTTCATGCAAAGACGAAGGGGGAAAATAATCTTTCAGTGAAAAAGAGTGATGAAAGAGCCGAAGAAAAAGATTTTGGTGAGTGTGAATGTTCTTGGAAGCGTTGGTCCTATAAGGTTTTTGGTCAATGAAGACGATAAAGTTTCAAGTGTTATTAACACAGCTTTGAAAACCTATGCTCGTCAAGGCAGGATCCCGGTTCTAGGGTTCGATGTCAACAACTTCATTTTCTACTCCAATAGTGCAGGATTCAAAAGTATTTTACATCTTTACCACTCTTTACTTGTGTTACTTTACAATCACGCATATTCTGGACTAGTCTGAACTTCAATATGGAAATCAACTGTTTAAGAAAAACACGTGGAAATAGTTTGCATGAATTAACGTTGTGTTTTACATTCATAGTATAAAGTTATTATCTGTAGTATTTAATTTGTATGTATCACTGTTTTGGTGTTAGCTTTGAATCCACAAGAGAAGATAGGCTCAATGGGTGAAACGAACTTCTTGCTCTGCAAGAGAGAGCGAGAACCACTGGAAAAGGTCGAAGGAAGAGAAGAGAGTAAAGCTCGTGAAGGCAAGGGTTGGAAAAATCGTCTTCGTCGGTCCTTATTAGGAGAATTTCTATACAAAAACAAGTCTAACTCTACAAAAGTTGCAAGAACTAGATCATTATATCAGTGATCCTTTTTCTTGCAAATATAGATTTCATTAAACTTAACGGGGGTTTTAATACAAATGTTGTTACTTACACTAATATGGTAGATACAATTTACAGCTCTTCATATATATACTTTTATGTAGTATATTCTCATTTGACGATTTTAGCTGCGGCTTCTGTAACACTATTTGCCTGAAATTCGATGCAACTTCCAAACATATAAAATGCATCATAAATTATAAAACAGGATTTTGATGACATTACCAGAAAACTAATCATATCATAATTGAATCTGCAGCAGCAGTATTTGGGAAACAACAGAAAAAAAGATCTTGTGTTTCTGTTTCTGCGCTAAAGCTTTGAAGATTCAAAAGCATATAAGTATTTCACAATCCCTTGAACAATATTTGTTTTTTTTAATCAACCCTTGAATAATCTTAAGAGTCATAATTTTAACATAAATGACTATGCCTTCTATAAGTTTACGGTTGCTCAAAACACTAAATTATCTTGATGTATACATGTTGATGCCATTTACGTTTGAAATAGTTTGGCGAGACATGAGTATTCGAGAGTCGAGACCAACCAACAATCACTAATGAAATGCAGAGAATTTCCAGGTTATGAAATTTGTAAGAAGGTTGTAGTCAAACAGTGATGTGAAACACTAAATGAAACTTCAATATTCCTCTGCTTGTCTTAGCAGTTATTCATTGGCTTCCTACGGTTATTATTTGTATTACAAATATTTTTACCAGAATTATAATGCACCGAAATTATTTAGTCCAATCTGTAGAAAAAGTTCTGAAATATGAAAAATTGAAAACGGAAACCTAAGAGACATCTTTGGAAATATCACAACGAGCGATTAATCAATATTAACTACTACTAATATCTTCATCAAGAGTCATGACCACGTTCTCCAGAAACGGTCAAAGACTAAATTATTTTTGGAAACTGTAAAAACGAATCAGCTATGTATATAAGAGCTTTAGATGTTGTTTATGACACAGATCCAATCTTTTTGTTCGTTTTAAAGTTTCGAATTTCTTGTCCAGTGTTTAGGAGAGAAAAAGATAAAAAGAAAAGTATATCATGCAGATAGTCGTCAAGGATATGCAGAACAGAAACGTAAGCCTAACTGTGGATGGTTCTGATACTATTGAAAACCTAAAGGATATGATCGAGGAGAGTGAAGGCGTCCCAGCGCAAATGCAGAGGCTCATCTTTTCAGGCAAGCAACTTCAAGATGGTCACAACATAGCAGACTACAACATCCAAAACGGTTCATTCATTCACTTGGTTCTGCGTCTATTTGGCGGTTTCTGAATGTGCAACAAGAAACAGAATGTTGGTCTCTGTTTTTATCTATCAAATTAATAAATTGAAGTGTTTATTTTCTGAATAACCAAATTTTCTAGTATTCAATAAAACAAAATGTCTCATCTAAAAGACTTAAGAATTTGTTTTTGCATGGTATCAAATTCTTAAGATTGATTTGTTCGCACCACTACTTGTTTATTCTTTTACTTTCTAGAGCATTTTGGTAGAGAGGTCGACATCAAGTCATACAACTGAACATCGACAAAGATATTTAAGCGAACATCTGCTCATGAGATGAAATACAATAATAGTTATGTAGTGCTGCTAGTAACACTAGCACTACTCATGGGAGTATACAACAACAAATACAAGAAAACATATTGTAAGCAGTGCCGTGCGAAGGATAGCAAGTTTTAAAAATAAACTTATTTCCAATTATATTGAAAATAATTTTCTAATGAAATATATCATCTTCACAAAATATACAAGTGTAAAAACTATAAAAGAATAAGTCTATTAAGTGAATACGTTTTAACTATATCATATAGGAAAAAAAAGTTGAATTCAGAAGGTGAGTCCGTTGAATTATAGTGGAAAGCGTTTTTCAGAATAATTCTAAATCACTAGACTAAAAATTATTTTAGATTTTAAGACACCAAATAAATTTATATTAATCCAGGGTCCAAGACGATTGTCTTTTTCAGTGCACCGTTGGCACGGCTCTGATTGCAAGGTGTGTAACCTAATCTATGATGTAAAATGTGTTATTTGAGACTTGAGAGATTATCCACATCAGTATAATACTTTTTTTTATTCATACTACTATTTTCTATTTAAACATTAAGCAAGTTTCAACCACCAAGGTCATCATGGCCATGCTGCCCCTTTAGATGTGGGAATATTAGCTTTTCGGTTATAATAATGCAACAATGTTTTCTTAGAAACCAACTCCGAGAGTCTATGGTAAACGTACAATACTTTGTTGTGAAATAGATTTTGGGAAGAACAATGTTAAGAATTTAAAATCAATCTATTAATAACACTAAATTTTAAAAATGACAATATGAATTATTTTCTTTTATTTTAAAATAATAGAAGGCTTTTCTTGATTTTATAAAATGATGTATGCAATAATCTAGACTTTTAAATCTTTAAATTTTTTTTTTATAAATTTAGAAACTAAGAACACTATATTTAAAAATCATTTGAAAAGTATTACTTAAAAACACCATAATCTTAAAAAAAAATTCAAATGTTTCTCTTTCTAAATAAACAGAACAACAACACCATATTTTAAAATAGTTTTGAAAATTCATACTTAAATAATCCATAATTTTTATTAAGTCAAATGTTTCTCTTTCTTGATAAACAAACCAATAACACATCCTGAAATTTTTCTTCAGTTTATGTTCTTTAAATCTCTTAATTATTTGTTTAAAGGTGAAGTATGTTTTTCTCGTTCCTTTGAATATCTTGGTTTAACTCAAAAGTAACTTGTTTTTTATTTGTAATTTTGATAGCTATTTTATGGTACAACCAACAAAAAAGTAGACCAGTTTTCAATGTTTTAAAGGCATTTTAAACCTAACACCATTTTTTCCTCTAAAATAGAGTAAAAGTAAATATAGATTAAAAATTACTTCAATTCTATTCTATTTTCACTCCATAATGAAATTTATTTCATAAATAGAGTAATATATTTTTTTTTGTTCATTACTCTATTATGAAGTGGGAAATATACTAAGGTTAGAGCATTTTTACTTTATACTTACTTTCACTCCATTTTAAAAGAGAAAATGAAGTTTTACATTGAAGATGCTCTAAATGTGGTTTCTAACGATCAATTTTCTCTGCGAAATATATTATTTCATGATACCTATTAGTTATAGAGAATTTATTTTGACTCAATTTTCAAACAAAAAATGCGACTAAAATTTACACCAATACTGAACAATGTTTTTGTAGACTTCCTTAGTCCAAAATTACCTATAAGACTTAGAGTTAAAAGAATGGTATCCTAAAAGGCTAGAGCCCAAATACTCATACCTAATATCCAGTGTTTTTAAATCGCACTAATCCGGTAAGGCAGCTCGGGTTAAACTGTAAACCAGACATATATCTGGTTCAGGTGAATAAAAACCAAATTTACAAAATAATAATATTTTCTTATTATACGAAATTTCAAAAATCACAATGATAAAATGTAAATTCAAAATATTGATAATATATTTAAATAAAAATATTGATTTTATATTTGATTTTCATTTATTTATACTTTAATTTTATTTAATAATTATTTATATTTCTTTGATAAATAATTTTTTTAATAACTAAATGTATTAATGTTTATAAAATTCACCAAACATAACTAACAAATCATTCAGAATTAATTCTATTTTATTCTTTAATTGAATTTAACTGAATTAGGTTGAACTCAATTAAACTCAGTCAAACCATGACCCACGATCTAAACTTTTTTCCTTTTAGTTATCAGTCCGGTTTTTTAAACTTTTCTAATATCTATTTTGTTTTCTTTCTCTGCGTTACTTGGTGACATGTTTTTTTATTGTCTTTGGATATTTGCTACTCCTAATTTGGCATCCAAAGGAATAAAATAACATGTCTTACCGATTTTGTTCTTTATGGCTCTTTTCTGCTTAAAATCACTATTACAAAGTTTAATGAATTTATTATTAAATAAAAAAATCAAACTAAAATTTTAATTTCTTGTCTCATTCTTACTCATTTCAAGTGCTATTTTATTTCTACTCCAATTTTTTTTTCCGCTTCTTCTTCTTCTTCTTTGTTTTTTATTTTCTAACAAACTTTAAATGCAATTTCTATAAGAAAATTCAAAATTTAATTTTAGGTGATTTATTTAATTATTTTTTATATTATGTTATATATTAGATTGTTTTATGAAATATTATTTAATTATTAATTTAAAATGGAGGAATTTGATTTAAAATAAAATTAGTTTAATTAATTCATTAAATGTTTTCTTGATTTTAATCCAATAATATATGTACATATCAAACTTGTTTTATAAATCCGACAAAGTATTTTATTGTTAAGTCATGAATTTGAGTGGTTGACGCACAATGAATCATATAAAGATATGAACGGAGTACTAGTCAGTACACTGAAGAAACGCATCGTTTTGGGAAAGGCGATTATCTTGGCGACGGAAAGTGCGACGTGCGATTTGGGAGTTCGAGCGATGGATCTGGCTCTACCGCCGGATTTGCCGGACCCTCCAGGCGAGGATTCAGTCAAGGAGACTCTGGGGGTAGATGCGATTCGTACGGGGTTGGATCGAGCTGAGGAAAGGAAAAAAGAGGAGAGCTGGGTAAAAGTTGCAGAGGATAAGAGGTCGTTGAAGAAGCACAATGTTGAGGTATTGAAGAAGGATGGGATCCAGACGGTGGAAATTCCAGATGAGATCATCGAGAACTCAACACCGTTGTGGGGAGATTTTCTTGTGGGGAAGTTCTTGGATCTCGCACCTCATATTGCGAAGGTTCACAAGGTTCTTAACAGAATCTGGAAGTATGGAGATGACTCTACTAAGGTTGATGTTTATGATGTGAATGCTACTACCATGAGATTCAGGGTATCTAGTTCAAAGGCTCGGGAAAAGATCATTCGTCGTGGGATGTGGAACATAGCAGGGGTTCCAATGGTGGTCACCAAATGGACACCAACAACAGAGGGGGAAAAACAAGAGGATGAAGCGATTCCTATGTGGGTACATTTGGAGAAGGTTCCTATTCATATGTACTCATGGGAGGGGTTAAGTTTCATCACGAGCCCAATTGGATTTCCAGTGAAGCTTCATCAAGAAACTATAGCTTGCACTAACTTGAAGGAAGCTAAAGTTTTTGCTAAGGTAGATACTTCGAAAGTTCTACCAAAGGAGATCACTTTCACAAAGGGAGGAGAGGAATTTACAGTGAAGTATTTCTATCCATGGTTGCCTTTGAGATGCAATAGGTGTGAAAAATGGGGTCATGGAGAAAAGGTATGTGAGTTAAAAAGAACGGAAGAGAAGATGAATGGAAGTCCGGTAGCTAAGAGTCCGGGGATAGTCAATAAGAAGAAGGAGGAAGGCTCAGTTATGGGAGTTAAACAAGGGGAGAAAGGTAGTGCTATGGAAGATAGCAATGAGGACAAATCTAGGACGGAAGAGAGGCTGGAGAATGCTTGGTCTGGGGTCTCTCCAGGGAGGATAGGGAGATCACAGAGGGTGCAAAATAACGGCATTGAGATTCAGATTTCAGCTTCTAAGTTCTCTGTTCTCAACGTTGAGGAGGAAGAGGGGGAAATTTTAGAAGATAATCTGAAAGAAGGGGAGGTTAGTCAAGAAGAGGATCGTGATGTAGATGTAATTCATGATAGTGAGGAAGAATTTTCTCGTGAGTTGACAGTAAGTGAAAGGGGGAAGGTAGGAGGGTTAAGAGGTAGGAAGAAAGGTCAGAAGACTAAGGCTCAAGATCCAATTCCGGGGAAGAGCATGAGGTCTTCTCGACGTAAAAACTAATTCATGGCGAGTTTCTTCTGGAATGTGCGCGGATTTAACAAGCATTTGAAACATTCCGTTGTCAAAGAGTGGATAAGAAGTAATAACATGGATTTTGGTTGCATTCTGGAAACGAGAGTTAAAGAAGAGAAGGCGGGTAGAATTTTAAATATGGAGTTTAGGGACTGGACATCTATGTCGAATTATGAGCATAGTTCAGGGGGAAGAATTTGGTTGCTTTGGAGAGATTCGGTAAGGATGACTCCAATTTATAAAACTGATCAGATGATTACGTGTTCAGTTGGGTTGCAAGGTCAGGAGGACTTTTTCTGTTCGTTCATTTACGCAAGTAATGATGTTGAGGAGAGAAAGGAGTTATGGGATGATCTCTGTCATCACCAGAACTCGTCCTTGTTTCAAAATAAAGAGTGGTTGATAATGGGTGACTTTAATGAGATTTTGGAGGTTGATGAAAGTTCTGGTTTCTCAAATTTGAGCAGAACTTCTAGAGGTATGAGAGATTTTCAGAGAATGGTGCTTCACTGTCGGTTTGGGGATATGGGATATCAAGGACCACTCTTTACGTGGTGTAATAAGAGGGAGGAAGGTGTTATCTGTAGGAAGTTGGACAGAGTGTTAATGAATGATAAGGCTTTTCAGAGATTTTCGAATGCTTACTCTACTTTTGAGCCGGGAGGTTGTTCGGACCATTTGCGCTGCAAGATTCAATTACTGCCGCCAAGTGAGAAGATGAGGAGGCCCTTTAAGTATGTAAATGCTATAGGAAGCTTACCAAACTATCTTCCTATGGTGAAGGATTACTGGGATTCAACGCCGAGGTTATATCATTCTACCTCAGCAATGTTTAGATTTTCCAAGAAGTTGAAGAATCTAAAACCATTAATTAGAGAGATTGGAAAGGAGAAGCTTGGAAATCTAACGAGAAGAGCAAAAGAGGCATATGAAGTTCTGTGTGTGCGACAGCAGCAAACACTTTTGAATCCTAGAGATGAAGCAGTGCGAGAGGAGGCAGAGGCTTATGAGAAATGGATTCATATTGCGGGTTTGGAGGAAGATCATCTTAAGCAGTGTGCAAAACTTCACTGGCTAGATGTAGGTGACCTGAATAATAAAACGTTTCACACGGCTATTCGTTCTCGGAAAGCACAAAATACAATTCGGGAGATTCGGTGTGGTAGTGGAAGAATGGTCACTAAGCATTCAGATATTAAAGCAGAGGCTGAGCGATTTTTCTCGGATTTTCTCAACCAATGTCCTGATAGTTTCCAAGGAGCTTCACTTGATGAGTTGCAGAGTTTACTTGGGTTCCGTTGTACTATGGAGGATTGTAGTAAGCTTGAAGAAGAGGTTTCTGAGGAAGAAATCCGCAAAGTGTTGTTTGCAATGCCCTCAAATAAATCTCCTGGACCAGATGGGTTCCCTAGGGAATTTTTCACGACAGCATGGTCAATCATTGCTCCAGACTTCATTGTAGCAGTTCAGTCTATATTCAGGTATGGATTTCTTCCGAAGGGAATTAACTCCACTATTCTTGCATTAGTACCCAAGAAGATTGATTCTATGGAGATGAGAGATTATCGACCAATTGCTTGCTGTAATGTCCTGTACAAGATGGTTTCTAAAATTTTAGCAAATCGTCTCAGAGTCCTGCTTCCGAAGATGGTTTCTGCTAATCAATCTGCATTTGTTCAAGGTAGATTACTTATGGAGAACGTCTTATTAGCCTCGGAGTTGGTTAAGGACTATCACAAGGAAGATGTTTCTCCTCGTTGCCTGATGAAGATTGACATCTCGAAGGCTTTTGACTCTGTACAGTGGTCATTTGTTCTGAGGAGTTTGGAGGCAATGGGAGTTCCGGGGAAATTTATCCACTGGGTTCGGCTCTGTATTACAACTCCCTCTTTCTCAGTTCAAGTAAATGGTGAACTTGCGGGCTATTTTCAGAGTTCAAGAGGATTGAGACAGGGCTGTTCCTTGTCTCCCTATCTATTTGTGTTGTGTATGAATGTTCTCTCTCTCAAGATCGACAGAGCTGTGCAAGAGAAGAAATTTGTGTTCCATCCTCGCTGTAAGTCAATATCATTAACTCATCTATGCTTTGCTGATGATTTAATGGTATTTGTGGAAGGCTCAAAACGGTCTATAGAGGGAGCTTTGACTGTATTTGATGAGTTTGCGAAGTGGTCTGGGCTGAAGGTTAGTATTGAAAAATCGACGGTCTACATGGCGGGGGTGTCCTCGGAAGAGAGAAGTAGAATCTTGAGGAATTTCCCATTTGATGAGGGGAGCCTTCCTGTTAGGTATCTGGGGCTGCCTCTTATGACTAAGGTAATGAGGAAGAATGATTATTTACCGCTGGTTGAGAAAGTTCGCAGTAAGATCAATACTTGGACATGCCGGTTTCTTTCTTATGCTGGAAGGTTGGCTCTGATCAAAGCTGTTTTGATTAGCATTGTAAATTTTTGGGCTGCAGTCTTTAGACTACCGAGCAAGTGTGTTAAAGAGGTGGAACAATTGTGTGCTTCTTTTCTCTGGTCAGGTCCGCAACTCAAAACTACAGGAGCTAAAGTAGCTTGGAAAGAGATTTGTAAGCCTATAGCAGAAGGAGGGTTGGATATTCGGGCTTTAAAGGAAGTAAATGTAGTTAATGGTTTGAAGTTAATCTGGAGGATGCTGTCTGGTGATTCATTATGGGGTATTTGGATAAAAGCTAATTTGCTTAAGAAGAAGAATTTCTGGGAGGTGAATGTAAATACTCAGGCGGGGTCTTGGATGTGGAGGAAAATGCTTAAGCTTAGGGAAATTGCCAAGTCCTATTACAAGATAGAAGTGGGTAATGGTAGAAGTACTTCATTTTGGTTCGATAATTGGAGTGACAAAGGCATTCTCTATGAGCTGTTAGGTGAAGGAGGTATTATCGCTATGGGTATTACCAAAGATGCTTCAGTGGCAGAGGCTGTTGTGAGCACTAGAAGAAGCAGAAGGCATCATCGTATGGTAGTTTTCCAGGAGGTTGAAATTGAGTTATCAAAAGTAGCAGAGAGGCTAAATGATAGTGCTGAAGATATTAGTCTTTGGAGGAGAGCTACGGGATTTAAAGCCCAATTCTCGACGAAGGAGACTTGGAAGCTGATAAGAGTGGTGTATCCTCAAAACAATTGGGCTCGGAGTATTTGGTTCTCGAATGCTACTCCTAAGTATGCGTTCATGTCTTGGCTGGCTACTCTGAATAGGCTCTCCACAATGGACAGAGTGGGGAAATGGAGCCAGGGAGTGGATGAGATATGCGTGCTCTGTAAAAATGCAGGTGAAACTAGAAATCATCTCTTCTTTGATTGTTCATTCTCTTCTCAGATTTGGAGCTATCTTATGAGAGGTATTCTGGGACACTCTTATACAACTGATTGGAATGAAGTGCTAGAGTTGTTGGGTAGTACAGATAGAGATAAGAAGAAGGTGTTTTGCTTCAGATATGCCTTTCAAGCTAGTATTCACATGATTTGGAGAGAAAGAAATAAAATCAAGCATGGTGAGAAGCCTCTTCCTATTGCTGTCGTAAAGAAGGTGCTTGATAAAGGAGTTAGAAACAAGCTGAGTTTGATGAGATTTAAAGGAGGTAAAGGGTTGGAAGGCATGTTACAATACTGGTTTACCACAAGAGTGTAGATAAGGGTTTTTATCGTTTTGGAGTTATGAGTATATGATAGGGTTTCATTTTTCTTTGGTCCACACTTTGTTGTAAAAAGGCTTTTGATTGAATAAAATTTAGCATTCATTCAAAAAAAAAAAAAAAAAAAAAAGATATGAACGGTTGGTTTTATTGAGACAAATAAAACAACTATGCCAAATACATATTAACTATTTATGATAACTTATTAAATTTTATTTATTAACTATTTATGATAAATTATAAATTTTATTTATTTCTTAATACAACTTGGTATAGTTGATTAAAACTATGTATAAAATAGACGATTAGAAATTTATATTGGTCTATTTGTACATTTGGTATACTTGGAACAATTAATACAATTTTGACATGATAGAAAATCATAAAACAACATTTGCAAATGTGGTCTTATATATATAATATAAAATTAAAACTTGTATTGGTCTATTAAGTAAATTCAACATCTATCTTAGTTGAGTATTTGTCTATTTGGGTAAATTCAACATCTATCTTAGTTGAGTAATATTTTGGGAAATTATTATATCAGTTTTTAGGTTTACACTTTCTACTTTTTTTTTTTTTTAAATTACTAGTTCAGCCCAAATTATTATGGAAAACAAATATCATATGTATTTAAAGAAAAATTATGATATGAGAATATGTTAAATATAATTTTTATATATAAATTGAAATATACAAGTAAATTTTTTAAATTTAGTTTATGGTATAACTAGTTCAAAGTGCCAAATAACAATTATGTTCATCTTAGTGCAACTAATAAGATGGGTACAGCTTCATGTAATATTTGAAATTGACAAAGTTTCATTATCTTCATCTATATGAAAAAGCAAACAAATATCAAAATCTGGACCAAAGATTTATCTATTTTATTTGAAGTTTTTATTTATTTTTTGCAATCATTACACCACATTTTTTTAATTTACATTATTTACTTCATATTTTGATTTTTTTTACTAATAACTTAGCCACATTATTTTTGAAAATCATACAAAGATATTTTCACAAGATTTATTATTTCAAAAGATGTTAAACATAGTATATCCAAGTAGGACATCTTTGATGCTTTTGTGTATGGTACAATTAAGTTTTTCAATTTCACAGCCAAAATACAATTATATTCACTTTAGTAAATCTTAAAATGATACAACTACGTGTTATTATTCTCTTATGTATACCAGTTGTACTATTCATACTAAATCCACTCTCAAATATGATAATTGTTTGATTAGCCTAAATTATTTTAATTACACAAAGCTGTGTGTCAACCTAATGAGTTTGTTTACGAATTTCAATAGGATGTTAGTATAGGTTGAATCATGAAATTGCAATAGAAATAGTTAAACGAGGATAGTACAACGAATACAACCAATACAACTAAACATATTAACAAGCAGTATAATTGGTGCAACTCATGTACGATATACAACTTATTTAATTAGCTCCTACAACTAGGATAACTGAAACTATTCATACAGCAAGTACAAATAGTATAACTGGCACATTTTACATATCATAACATTTAGAAAACTTTAGTTGTACCAGCCATACCTATTTTCCTTAATTATTACAATTCATTGTAGTTAAGTTAGTAATTAAATATACTTAAATAACCTTCAACCCGGGAATATCAGATGACCATTTTCAGCTTGAGCAACCACTAACCTATTTTTGGTGCAAAGGGCCAGTAGTTAGTCCTTCGCTACCTCAAGCTTATTGCTCATGTCATCTTCGGTGTTGAGTTTAGTCACCACCCTCTTCACATCGTCTTTTCACTTCGTCGAGCTCATTATTTTGATGAATATCACGTATCATACGTTCATAAAGCGCAACCATACGGTTAATCTTCTCAATACACTACAACAAGGAAAGATTGTCGCTGGAAGTGATGATTCGACAGCGTCAAATCTGAATCGCTAGATCGGATAAAACTTTTAGATCAACAATTGGGATCATCTCTTCGATAGTTTTCGCCCATTAAATGTAAAATACATGTCACTTAGTGGGCTTAGAGAGTAATTGTTGGATCAAGTTGTACTCAAAAATTTGTATTCAACAGTTTACGTCTCTTACTACTTGTATATTAGCATAACTAATACTACTTGTATAACTAATATAAATAAGAACTAGGTGATAACCCGCGCCTTGCGCGGAGTGAATTGACTCGGTGATTTAATGTTTGACATCCAAAATAAAGTCTGTATTTGCAATATATGATTGGTAAAGTAGGACTTTATAACACCGGAAGAAAGTTTCAAGAACGGTAAAAATATATTTAAACAATAAAATAAGTCTTTTATAACTTAAAAGCTCATTTATTATTAAGATGCATAATTAAAGAATTTATCATAATAGTTCTTAAGTAAGATATTGAAAGCCAAAACAAAAATATAAATGTGAATAGAATACTAATAAAACGAAAAAATCTCCAGTGTGGAGCTGCGCACCTTAGCGAGCTTGGTCATGTCTCGGTTCTAAGATACAAAGTGTACTCTGCTTCAAAGTGTTCTCGTCGAGATGAATAGTCATGTCTCTCTTCTAAGAGAAAAGAGTGGGTTATATAGTTCATACAATATATACACGTTCAAGAACCATTATGCAGTGTGGATGAAAAATGGTTAGCGAGCTCGGTGATGTATCGTTTCTAAGATTCAGAGTGTTCTCTTCTTGAAAGTGTTCATGCTGAGTTCTTCGCCGATATGAATGTTTATATCTCCCGTATAAGAGAAAAGTTAATTACGTCTTCATCTTCTCGATTCTGTGTTTCTAACTTACATGTGTTACTATCTAGTGCTTCGCGATATGCACTGACAGAGCACACCCGTATTTGTTCTGGAAAGTCTTCATGATGGGAAATAATATTTACGATGGTACGGTGATGTTGTAGCTTAAGTTTTACGTGATAACTCATTCCACGAGTGGTTTTTTTAATTTTCTAGATCAATGAAACGTTTCCAAAAATTCTGTAATAGCAAAACCAATTAAGGCAACTAATTTGTGAGAGTCTCTGTACAATGGACACGTGTCATACATGGTGTGAAAGCATTAACTCCAATGCTCCTCTTTTAATATATAAGGGATTATTCTTGGATTCACCCCCTAAATGAACCTGTATGTTCACCAACCAATAGAATTGTGTCATTTTAGATTCAGTATCTTTTAGAAAAGGAAATAAAATATTATCGAATTATATTATATTTTTAAAATAAAAATTGTATTAATCACAAAAATAAGATTTTTTAATCGCAAAAAAAAAGAATTTGTTTTTCAAAAGTATTTTTAACGCTGCCAACAAATATTAAACCCTAAACCTTTAGGTAAACCCTAAACTCTTGAATAAATCATAAATCTTAAAGTTTAAGATTTGATCCAAGAGTTTTAGATTTATCCAAGGGATTAGGGTTTACCCAAGGGTTTAGGGTTTATCCAAGGGTTTGGGGTTTAGGATTAGAATTTAGGGTTTAGTGTTTTAAAATTTATCAAAGGGTTTAGGGTTTACCGAAGGGTTTCGGGTTTAGATTTAGAGTTTAGTGTTTTGTTTATGGTATTAATTTTTTTTTGAAAACTTTTTTTTGCAACTACTATTATTTTTATTTATTTGTATTTTTTTAATTTTAAAAACGTAATATAATTTGACAATATTTTGTTTCCTTTTTTAAAAGATATCGGATTTGAAATAACTAAATCTTATTGGTTGATGAACCTATAGGTTCACCCTATGGGGTGAACCCAAGAATAACTCTATAAATAATACTACTAATTTAGAGTAAGTAACAATTTGTTGGATTTGTGCCAAGTGTTAGGTTAGATGGTTTGGATCTGATTTATTATGATTATAAGTCAGTTAAGTACATTACTATATTACTAGGTTGAGACCCGCGCAAAAGCGCGGGGTGAATCAGTTCTATATTGGTTTCATAACAAATATTATGAGTAAATACAGTAAAACATAATAAATGATATTATGTATAGTTTGTAAGTTGAAAACATGTAAAAAAGAGCTTAGAATTGGATGTACTAAAGGATTTTTATAGTGTTGGCTCATCGTAGCAACTATACCAAGATACGACCAATAGCTTTTTAATACTAATATTGGGCGGGATCAATTATGTAAAGCCCAGTATCTGAAAACGACATACTTTTGTTTTCAATTAACTGAAACTTAGTAATTGTCATTTTCAAAATAGTTTCCTAATCTAAAAAAAAATCAATCGGAAAGAGGGATTTTAGGGTTAATGCTTGGTTAGCCAACGTAATGCAAACTTATGATATGATAAAACTTTACCATCTCAATCACTCTCCACCCGCAGCTGAATCCATAAACGATGATCTTGACCTTAACCTTTTGCATTGACTTTAAAGGTTTCAAGTCGTAGATGAGGTTCATCGCAGCCATAGTACAAAAGTTTGTTTGTGTAGTACTAAAAATTATGCTATGTTTTAGTGACTGATGAAATGACTACCATTCGCTTGGCTTATATAGTTGAAAATGAAAGCATTGCTGAGATTTTTTTCGAAATATTAGCACAATAAGTGAAACATATGTACCGTGTCAATCACTCTCTAATTAACACAAAATCAATGTAGAATTTACTATATATACTTTCTTGACATCAAATCAATGTAAATGGCGCAATTACCGACAAAATCACTTATATATATAAGATATTCGATGAGAACCAATATTAAATATAGTCAAAACTATTTCTATATTCTACTCTAAAATATCAATTGCCGTATCCTCCATACTTAATTTGCGTATACCACCGGTCAACTATCTATATCCTTATTGCATTCAAATATTACTTGCATACATCGTTGTAAATTAGCTACATTAGTCAATTTGGTTCGTTTTCATTATTCCATTTCGGTTTGCGGAAATAAACATCAAACCACATAATTTTAATTCTTTGATGAACTCTGTTACCATGTTTTTTTTTTCTCTGTTACCATGTTGCAAAATGCGAACTCAATTAAACAAATATACATAAAATTAAACAAATGAGAACGACCTGTTTGTTGTGTTGAAATCAAATAGTTTAATAAAATTGTGGAGTCTTTGTCGTCAAAATCATGTGATATGGGCATCTTCATAACAGAAGATTTTCAGATTAAGAATTTGTTCACGTACATGTATAATAACTTTCATTGTCTAAAATAGTTTAACAAAATAGTTTAATGTAATTTGTAGAGTCACCATTGTTAGATAGATTTGATACTAACCAAATCTTCATAGGGCTGTGATGCAAAGTGGTGCAAATTGTAAAGAGATGAACTAAGCGTGTACATTCTAGTGGATATCACGTGTAATATATTGTTTCTTACATAAGGTCAAAGAATGTAATTAGGTTAGTATTAAGATAAAGTTATTTTGATTCAAAATGGGCAGCCACAATAATAAGATTGGACTGCCAATGGCATTTGATGTAAATATTTTAGGGGAGTTCTTTATATGGGCTGAGAATGAATATGATGATGCCAATTCAGTATGGCATCCTTGTAAATAATTTACATTTTGAAGGTTATTTTTTCAAAATGTTCCTCCATTAATAAGAAAGGGATTGAGTACTTAAAATAATTACGAAAGTAACCTCGCCTCCCAAACACTCAGAAGAAGGTTTACCCAAATCTCTCTCCTCTCAAAACCCTAAATTCCAATCATCCAATCCCAACTTCTCTCTGATCTCGATCTCCTTCTTGGTAACTCTTCATCCTTTTTCGATTCCCAGTTCTTTTTATAAGATGCATAGATCTGTCGATCTAGGTGCTTCGGGAACTATCGATTTCCTCGTATTGATGCCGCCGTTATTGTTTGTTCTCACTTGCTTACCTGATCTGTGATATCTCATGGGATCTTGAAAATTTTGATTTAGGTCATTAGATTTGTGTATTGATTATACTATAATTCCGTCGTATCTGTTTCAGATTCTGTGTTTGACATAAAGAAGGGTTGGATTGTTAGATGTCTGGAGCTTTAGATATGACTCTTGATGAATCGATCAAGAGGGCTAAGGCTGCTAGGTCTGGAGGAGGAAGAGGAAGTTCCCGCCGTGGCCGTGGTGGTGGTCGTGGTCATGGACCAAATGGGTTTCTTGGTGGTGGAAGAGGAAACGGACCTGCTCGTAGAGGCCCTCTTGCTGTCAATGCTCGGACCTCATCTTTCACCATTAACAAGGCAAGCTCATTATCTGGGATCTCCTATGTGAAATTCTGAGTCTTTGTGGTGTCAAGCATATACTGACTGAATCATGCTAAAACTAAACGGTGGGAGTCTCCCTTAACCTTCTTATGTTGTGGAGAAGCAGGTTTCCTCATTCATGCATAAAAGCTTTAACATTCAGACTCGTATAGGAGCGATACATGCCTCTTCGTAGTTCATCTAGAAATGCCTCTTACCCCTCCGATTTCAGTTTTTGTGGTTAAACCGTGACTATTTATGAGCAGCTTAGTTGCTTAGTTGCTTTTGCCACACTTCTTTTAAGCTGAGGAGCTTCAGTAATCTAGAGGCCATTTTTTGTTAATCCACTACCACAAAAGATGTGGGTGTTTGGAGGAACTTCAGTTAACTGTTCTGGCAGTAATGAGGGCCTGTAGTCCACCGCACAGTCTAATCATGCTTGAAGTTATTGGTGAACATCTTGCAGCATCTCGGTTTTCTGCGGCGTACTATGAATGTCCTGGTTTTTTCTTTGGAACCGGAGCAGTAGGCAATATGCAGTGGGCGGAAATTCATTGCTCCCCCATTTTGATTTGATTTCTCATTGGATGGTTCTTGACTACTTGGTGGAGCTTTTTGCTTTGACTGGTTTTCCTTCTTTCAGACAAATGGGTGGTCTCTTTTATATTTTTGAAATTATATTTCATTGACATTGCAGAAGATCAACACAGAATCCTTGTACTGATGTTATCTGGTCTTTTCAATAGCCTGTTCGTAGGACCAGAAGCGTGCCATGGCAGAATGGTTTGTTTGAAGATGGCCTAAGAGCTGCTGGAGTGTCAGGGGTTGATGTTGAAACCAGGCTCCATATTACCAACCTAGACAACGGTGTGACAAACGATGATATAAGGGTATAAATTATAATCTTGACTTATTTATATTCTTTGCTTTCTTAAATAATAATATCTTTGTGGGATCTTAGGAACTCTTCTCTGAGATTGGGGAGCTAAAACGTTATGCGATTCATTTTGACAAAAATGGGCGTCCAAGTGTAAGTTCTCACGAATCTTATCTTCTTGATCGTAGAAAAGCTTCTACTTTTTCTAACTGTGACCTCTTTGGTATTTTCCTTTGTGCTATAGGGCACAGCTGAAGTGGTGTATCCAAGAAGAAGCGATGCAGTCCAAGCTCTGAAGAAATACAACAATGTGTTATTGGATGGAAGACCAATGAGACTCGAGATTTTGGGTGGAAACAACTCTGAGGCTCCTTTATCTGGTCGTGTGAATGTGAATGTCTCTGGACTCAATGGAAGGCTGAAGAGGACCGTCGTTATCCAGTATAACTTTCTGTCTTTCTCTGTTTATGTATTGCACTAGGGAATAAATGATTAACAAAATCTTCTCTGATGCTGGCAGGCAAGGAGGAGGGAGAGGTATTGGTAGATTGAGAGGGAGAGGAGGAAGAGGTCCAGCTCCTACTGTCAATCGCCTTCCAATGTAAGTATAACACGTTCCTCTTAGTACTGCTTAGGCTAGAAAGCAACCAAACTAAAATATTGTTCTAGCTTGAGACATAAAAGTCTCTTTTTATTCTTAAAGAGGAAAATAGTAACTGTTGGATCGTCTATTGTGGGCAGTCAAAACCGGCAAGGAGGAGGAAGGGG
This sequence comes from Brassica rapa, assembly GCF_000309985.2. Lineage (NCBI taxonomy): Eukaryota > Viridiplantae > Streptophyta > Magnoliopsida > Brassicales > Brassicaceae > Brassica > Brassica rapa. The sequence goes on along the minus strand of NC_024798.2, from coordinate 8,368,416 downwards.
TGGGTTTCGTGGTGGTAGAGGGCGTGGTGGACGTGGTCGTGGTGGTGGAAGAGGGAATGGGAAGAAGCCAGTGGAGAAATCGGCTGCTGACCTTGACAAGGATCTTGAGAGCTATCACGCAGATGCCATGAACACTTCTTAAAAAGCCTCAAAAAAGAATCAGTGTTGGTTCGTTACTGCTTAGGCTTGTGTGTTTGTTTGTTACTACTTAGTCTCAGTGTTTGAGATATGATGTATTGTGCTCTTCGTTTCCTGTGATTTTAGTTTTGTTTGGAGGTTGGTACTGGTGTTCAGTAAATGAGAAATGTTTGTTTCAAAAAGGTAGAAGGGTGCTTGTTATTTTAAGGTTTACACTGAGATGAAAAGATATTAGAAACTGATTTGGATTAGATACTCGTAAACACAAACCCGTTTTCGCATATATTAAAAACAAAACAATAGCCGCACAGATATACAAAACTGCGTAAAGAAATAAACACAACTCATTCTTACAATTAGACATTTTATGTGACTACCTATCAGTACCATCAACGTTCTCGTTAAGAACGAGCTCACCAGAATTGCTTCTATGAAAAAGCTTCTCCACCACCTCGTCCCAATTCTTCTTCTTCGACTTTGGTTCCGATGCTTCGGCATTGTTGCATTCTTCTTCTTCTTCTTCTTCTGCGGCAGACACTGCATGTGGGATGTTGAGACTCACAGCTCTCTCTAACGCATCTTTGTGCTCTTTCTCTAAAGTGTTTAACCTCTCCATTCTTTTCTCTTTTGGTGCCTTTGTCACCACTGTCTCTGCACTCTTCTCTCTCATTTCCTGCAGCCACACGTCACACAAACACTCACCATTGTTTATTTCATTAATTACCTAACTAATAATCCCTTTAAACTAGGCATTTTCTTGAAACTTACCTGAAGGGCCTTTTCAGATTCTCTTTCTATCCATAGAATCGCATGATCGGATGTTGCATTTGATGACAGTACTATATGTTCAAATCTCCCATCAACAGGAATAGCGGTTCTCACTTCAGGAGGAAACCTTCCACATCTAAATATATAAAACAATAGTCAGAGAAAGAATCACAAAGAAAATTAGGTATTAAGTTTTGATATTATTATTACCTGCAAAACTTTCGCTCCACGATATGATAGATTCGACCAGGAGCATAAAGTCTGCGAGGGTCCCTTAGTTTCCGACCCTCTGGTATAAACGTATCTCTCAAACAAACTAGAAACAACAAGCAAGGCAAGCTTGTCCAACCACAACATAATACAAATAAGTTCCTATTAAAGTATAGAAGCATTTTGGAACAAAAGAATGACTATGCAGAAACACTAACCAGAAGATGGACTTGAAAATATCCTCTAATGGCGTCGCCGTTCTTGGTAAAAAGTCATCCTACGAGACAAAATATAAGTTTCTTGAGTTGATATTCATATACTTAGCAGCAGTATTTTACTTCACGTTTAACATGCTTTTCTTAACAACCAACCAAACAAGCTCCTCAATGAGTACAAACTTAGCAGAATATTCTGACTAAAGCTTCGATTCAATGTTATAAGACACAGAGCATATTCTTAACTTAGGGAGGCTGATTATGACAATGCTTTGGTCAAAAATGGACATAACCATCCACAATCCAAACGAAAGAATTATTAAACATAGTGTGAATTTTTATATCAAAATTATAAAATTATTCAGAATTAAATAAACTAAACCAATGTTTTACAATCTCTGTTATCTCATCTAAATTGTATAGTTATCCTAAAAATGTAGACATCATTTCAACCTATTTCCTATCAATTTTTTAATATCCGTATAAATTTAAAAAATGAGTCTAAAATCTACACTATAAAAATCTTAAGAACAGAATTCTCACTTCAAAAGGAAAAAACTAAACCATAATCCTTGAAACATAAATCACAATACTACTTGTATTACAAACTAAAAAAAAAACTGTCAATTTTATTATCTAACGTTGTAATGAGTACAAACTTAGCAGAATATTTTGACTAAAAGCTTCGAATCAATGTTATAAGACAAAGCATATTCTTATCTTAGGAAGGCTGATTATGACAATGCTTTGGTCAAAAATGGACTAACCATCACAATTCAAACAAAAGAGTTAATAAAATAGTGTAAATTTTTTATCACAATTATTCAGAATTTCTATCAATTTTGAATAACCATAAAATTAAGAAATTAGTCTTAAAATCTACACTATAAAAATCTTAAAGAACAAAATTCTCACGTCTAAAAAAATTAATCAGAATACGCCTTTAAATTTAAATCCTTATTTTACAACCTAGAAATTGTCAATTTTTTATCTTATCAAATGTTGCAAAACTATTCTGAAAGAGTATTCAGACATCATTTCAACATTTTTTCTGTTAAACAAATTCTCAATTCATCTAACATTGTAACTCCAATGTCTTACGCTATATTTAGAATTAAAATCTCTTAAAACCATATTCTTAAATCTTTTTAAATAACCATATTGGCACTAATTGATAAAAAAAATAAAAAAACAAAGGGTGTTCAAACCTGCAAAATAACGGAGAAGATGACGTCAGCATACTTAACGGCGAGGTTAAGCGACATACACCTGGCCGGAGCCAGAGCGAAACACCTGATCTTGCTCCTGGGCACACCACCGATCATCGCCGGAGTATTAACCACCAGAACCGCCATCAACGCCGCAACACCAGACCCCAGAGAATGACCAGCGAAGACCAAATCGTACTCTCTCCCATTCTCCTCCCAGAGTCCACGAAGCGTCTCCGATTCTTGATTCAAAACCCAAACCGCCGATTCCAAGAGCCCGTGATGAACGTACCCACCGCCGAGCATCTTCTGACCCAGTTTGTTATTGAGAAGGATCTTGTAATCGCTCTCCTTGGCCAAGTTCAAGCCGCGGATCGCGAGTACGATCTCACGGTGGTCGTGGTCGACGTAGACGATGTACGGCGGAGATCGTCCTTGGGTCTTCTCGTAGGTCACTCGTTTGATGACCCAATCCGGGTTCAGGTCGAACTTTCCGATCGACGGAGAGACTTTGGGGTTTCGGAGATCGGGCTCGTAGACGGCGAGGATCACGCGGCAGATTCGTGGGATGGGCTCGAACTCTTCGGGTGTTGCTGCTGCCCACGTGGCGCTGTCGTCGGATCCCACGTGTGTGCAGCGTTTCCATGCCCACCGGCTGAACCCCACGCAGAAGACGCATTCGAGTCCACAGGCCACTGACATTGTTTTGTCCTTAAATCTCGGATTTTTTACAATTAGAAGCCGATTGGGTTTTTAGGCTTCAAATTTCTTTTTTTTTTTTTTTTTGGGAATTGGGATTTTTATGATTTGGAGAAACGGAAACTTTGACACAAAGATAAGATTATTTTTTGGCAGCTAGGAACGGAGAAGGGAATGCTTGAAATGGTGTAATTAGAGAACACTTCAGACAAGATACAACTAGAGAAGAAGACTCGAGGTTGGTAAAGATTTGAATTGAAATTATGAAAACAGGGTTTTGAAGAATATATTACATATATTTTTCTTTAGTAATTTAGGATTTGGAGAAGTTTATGGAAAATGAACTGATTCTTTTTTTTTCTGAAAAGGGATTAAGGGAAATGGATCGATAACTTGGAAGAAACTAGTTGCAATGAGAAACCAGTTATATTTCAAAAAAAAAAAAAAAGAGAAGATTCCAGCTAAGTAAAGAGAGATAATCTCGACAGAGACAGGCAGCCCAAAAAGAAAAGAATTGAAGCACATGCCCATTTTTCAAGTCTTTCTATTAAAATATCACATTTTCTTATTTATTTAGAAATTATGGAAATCTTTGATTCTCATTTGATACCCATCCGCACAGGGAAAGCTATGTTGACTAGTTTCTCAGGTTATTTTTTCACTTATCTTTTATCTTTTTTATCTGAATGACCTTGAACAAAAAAAAATATATCTGAATGACCTATGTTCTACATATTCTTCTGTTTGTCAGTCCTTGTTTATATCTTTCATTAAACTCTGATACAAGTTTTGTTTCTGTTTCTTTGATCTTTGTCTCTGGACAAACTCTAATTAACGAAATAAACAGAAACGAAACTTGCTAAATAATTTGGGACAGATTAAATGGTTAAATAATTTATAAACTATTGTCACAAATTAAATGGCTAAGTAATTTAAAAATAAAAATTAACAAAAAAGAGATATTAAAGTTTGTGTTTTTTCATGAATCTGGGTTTCATTGCGGTAAGTTGAAATAAAAAAGAGCTAAACCAATCAAATCTAACCACATTCTCACTTCTTACGAGGTCAGTTAGAAGTTAACCAACTACTTTCACTAAACAACCATATCTTAACTTGTAAGAGCCCGTAATTCCGTATACATACTTATAAGGGCGTATTTACCAAATAACCAAAATCATAACTGAAATTAAGTGTATGATATTGATTTTGACCAAATGAAAAAATTAACATTTAAGCTTCATGTTATTCGGTTGTACCCTCCATAAGTGCAAGTTGCTGGTACAAAAATAAGAAGGAGATGATGTTGATGGTTTATGGTGTGGACACTTTTATGAGATTGATGTGCAGAATTGAAGTTTAATAGGACCTCTACGTAACTTTTTTTTACCCCATACATTTATTAATATACGTAGTAAATAAGTGGATACGATACAATACTTTGCAGAATTGGAATTTGGTAAGACATCCACGTACTATTCTATGTCATCAACATAGTACCAGCACACAACATGTGGTGGAAACCATACATAATAAACCCACCTTTAACCTATGACTACAATACCCAAACTCTTACTTAGTAAATCTAAATTCTAGGTATGAACCTATAAATCTAAATACAATATATAAATTGTTTTCCAATATTAGATATTTGAAGGACATTTACTTGGTTAGAAGATTGTATATATTTTATTTCATATAGTCTAAATCCTAATCAAGAAAGTATAAACCCAAATAGAATGTATATAATATGGTTTACTATACTCAAACCATTACTTAGTAAATCGAAACTTTAGATAGGAATCTATAAATCCAAATACAATTTATAATTTTTTTTTAATATTAAACATTTGAAGGCATATTTACTTGGTTAGCAAATTACATATTTTCTATTCTATACAATCTAAATAGTATAATAAATCATTCAAACCGTGTAAGTTACAAAGTAAACATTACCCAACCCAACCACTAAATACGAAAACCTAAACTTCAAACACTAAACCCAAATCCAAATATAAACTATAATATATATTTATGAAATTTTAAATATATTATATGCGTTCACTGTAAAATCACATTAATAGAATATAACAAATAAATATTACATTGCAACTTTTAAAAGAGGGGGATACTATAGTTGGCAAAGGGGAAGAGGAGAGTACGGTGTTTTTATCAACTCCATCCAACGATGGTTGAAATAATTAGTATAATATACTTCAATGTATGTTTGTAAGTTCTCTCCATACACATGACATTAGATAATGTTGAGATTACAATATATGAATAGAATAGTCTGCCAAATATAACATGGTTTAAATTGCTATTCTTTGTCGTTGTTGCTTCGCCGTAGCAATCTTTGGCAATCGGATAATCAGCGAAGAATCACCTTCGCGATAATACCATTACACACAGTTTTCTCTATCGGAAAGATCCGTCAAGATTAAAGACGATGAAAAAGCGATGGAATAAATTTGGAAATGAGGGGTTATGACTTTCCAATTGCCACGATTTACTTTTGTTACATAATAATTTATTCATTTCATTTTTTCTCTATAGGTTTTACCGGTTGCTTCAAAGGACAATATGACAATATTACATAAAATACATATGGCACACACAAAAAGTAGGGCAATTAGTCATAGATTGAATTATAATTTGTTTGATAGCTAAATGCTTTCCCTACTTATAAAGTTTTTTTTAACTAAGGCTTTCATTCAACTTATAAAAGTAATTACAAATAGAAATATTCTTTTCGTACTCTTTTCTCATACCAAATAAGAATTTTTTTTCAGTTTTCATTGAGTACAATTTAACCTAATATCCAAGATTGACTACTCATTCATGCACCAAAGAACCGTGCGACTGTGAGAAAACCCTTTATAACAATGTTTTTAATCCTGATAGAGATACTGAACTAAATTATTTTTCAGGGTCACCGATCGATCATAATCAATAGATTAATAAATGCTAATATGTAGTTATACATAAATATAATATTATTAACTATTGGAAATAAGATAATATACAGTATTCATGTTTTATTTACAAAATATAATTCTTGGATCAGTCTGTTCTGCCAAAAGCTCACGTTTCATGGTAAAATCATGGACTTGAATGGCTTAAAACTAGAGATGGCATTTTGACCGCAGCCCGCGGGCCTGGCCCGTACAAGACCCATGCGGGGCGGATTTGGGTAAAGGTAATCGAAGCCCATTTAAAAGCGGGTCTCGCGGGTAAGTGTCATGCGGGTTTGGGCTTTTGCGGTCTAGGCTCAGCGGGTCTTGCGGGGTCGACATAACCCGCGACCACTTCCTCATTTGCTGTCTTTACACCTGAAAAAAAAGAGTCAAGAGACGAAAATGGCGATCAGGGTTCTCTACAGCACGACTCCACCAACGAGCACCAGAGGAGCAGCACCACCAACCGATTCTTCTTCTCCTCGACTAAGACCACCATCAGAGCTTCTCTCCATCTTCTTTCCACCACCACTGGAGCTTCTCTCCTTCCTCGAGCTTCCACTGGAACTCTCCATCTCCTCGTCCGAAGCAAGTTGCACCGTGCAACAACAACAACAACAACATCTTCTCAAGCTCACCCCAATGAAACATCATGTTTTGCATACCCGCGGGCCAGCCCGCAATGTCCTATGTAGTAAGCGGGGCGGGTTTGGGCAGAGGTTTAAGTACCGCGGGTCACGGCGGGCTTACCCGCAAAGAACCGCCGGAGAGAGAGACCGCAGCGGGGCGGGCCAATGCGGGGCGGGTGGTACCAAATGCCATCTCTACTTAAAACATTCGAGTCCGTAGTCATTTGATTCTTCTTTTATTATTTATAACTGAATTTTAAAATCAGGAAACCCTAATTTTGATTTCTAGGTTGTGTATCGAAAGGGAAGAAAATGATATCTCAATTCTTGGATCATACTGGGTTGTGGATAGCAGTCTGTTCTGTCAAAAGCTCACACTACATGGTAAAATCTTGGCTGGAAACAAAACCAAGAAAAATCAAAACTTTTCAGAGATTCTCGAGAAGGTTGAAGGAGAAGGACACTTATTTCCATGGCGAACAATTTATATCATGTATGTAATTAAAACAAACAAATCATTTTTTTTTCCGAAATGTTCTACATGTAAATACATCTTTGGTCATCAATTAATCGACCGGTCAACTCTGATTGACTCGGTTTAGTTTCTGTGATCTGAACATGAAATTTCCTATAGTATGATTTTTCACTGCGGATCGAAAATTTGTTTGTGGTTTAATACGTTTCTCGAACGATCTGTTAAATAGTTTTTATTTGTGGATTTTTTATTTAAGCTGCGTTTTAGAATACTTAGGTATGTACACCATAAATGATATTGGCCTCTTGTAACGGATTTGGATTTCAACTGGAAATCCATTAATTGATTATTGACAAATGTAATGGATTGTACCAGGTACTACTCAATGTACATACATGTGGTGAAACTAGCACATGGGATTAGGAACGGTGCTGCTTCGGTTGATGGTGTCGATGCCAAACTCCGGCAGGTCAGTCAGTGCTCTCTTTACTGACTTTTCTATGAAGCATCTCTGACAATTCTAGGCTACAATGAGATACAAAAACTGACCATCAAATCTTTGAAACAGAATAGGAGCTGTAGTTAGAAAGAAGTTCTTATGTCTGAATGAAAGAGGGAATACATTTCTATATATTCTATTACTGGTGAATATATATGCCACCATTCTTTAGGGTATGTGATAATTTTTTGAGTGATTTAACACTTTTAATCTCACTGATGCATGTTGTCAGCTACCTTAAATTTAACTTGCATCCTCTGAAAGAAATACGAAGACATTCATACTGAAGCATCGAGTGAAGCGTTTTTCTCTTGACAGGTAGTACCAGAGACGATCCAAGAAGATGTGATCTTTAAAATGAGTGCACCACCAAAGAGTGATGCTCCTCTTATCACCTCCAACGACCTTGCTGAGGCTGATGGGTTTGTCTTTGGCTTCCCAACAACGTTCGGTATGATGGAATTCAAGGCATGCAACGGGCAGGAATATTTTAGGCTCTCAAGCATATATATTTTTTGGCCCATTAATTATTAGCTTTTCAAAAAATTCAAATATATCTGCCGACAGTTTAAACCCACGATCTCAAACCTTCGTACTAAAGCCAAACACCAATAGAACTGTAGGCATTTTTATACAAAATATTGGCCCCTTAAACTATTAAACAATTTTGGCCCCAAGCTCATGCTTGACCAGCTTGTGGTCCAATCCGGCCCTGTTGGTGGCCTCTGGAGAACTCCACAACTTGCTGGTAAGTCAGCCAGAATCTTCTACAGCTAGCACCGGGCCTCAAGGTGGTGATCAAGAAACCATCGAGTAAGTTTTTTTTCAATCCAAAACAACACCTCATCAAAGACAATTGCTTCAGTTTCTACGTTTTGGAATGTTTATTTATGTTATCATTGATTTCTAACACAACCTTTTGTAATCTTTGTAAGCATCAGTCAAAAACTATTTTCAGGACTAACTCTACTTTTATAAATCTTGATCTCATACAGTTAAGCAAACATAAGAATCTTTTCTCATTTTTATTTATTTCTAAACAGAATAATCAAGATATATGTTTACATCTACATGTTTGGTTGCTAATGACATTTATAGCATATGGTGAGTTGGTTTGGATCGCCTGAGCAAGATCCTGAAAGATCCAAAAAGATCAAAGTTTAATAGGACGAAGAACAAAAGAAAAACAAATCCAGAAAAAGATCAAAGTTTCACTTCTTTTTTTATTATCAAAGATTAATTTGGATCGCCTGAGCAAGATAATAACAGTATCATACAAATTCTACTAACCCCTTTGCTGAGCCCGACAAAACATCAAAAAAAAAATACAAAATCAAGTAATACCCATATGTGTGTAAATATTTTTCAACTATTAAAAAATATAGCTACCTAAATTAAAAAAAAAATCAAAAAAGAAAATTTCATATCCCTATTCAAATCCACGTGCTCGAATTAAACTCGAAATTGTATCGGTTTCTAACATTGTTATTTGAACAAAATCAAAAACCAAAATAACTAAATCCAAACAAAATCCAAATTCATAAATAACCAAACAGTTTCTATGTCTCTTGAATCGGAAACCAAAATATACAACAGAAAACAAAAAATAACAATCGGGAAGCAAACCGAAAACCAAAAGTCAATGTCTAAATGTATTAAATAAATATTTTATATATTAAAACAGAAGTCACAACATTGATTCATGTATGATTTTTTTTAAAAATGGACCTAATAGACCTATTCCTAAAAAGTCATATTACATTTAATCTTATTATTTAAATTTTGGGCCTAACAGAAATTTTTATTGGACTATCAATAATTAGATTTAAACAATATATAATTCATTGGATTTATAGATAATATAAATTAAATAGATATAATTTAATGTTGTAATACTATACCTCCATATGTTAATTATTTAAATATTTGTTGATGTTTAACTTTTAAAATTATATAAAAAAAATTTAAATAACAAAAATCATATTGTCTAACACTGATTAATCTTTACGACCTTAAACTAATGAAAACAAATTTAAAACTATATAGTTTATTTTAACAATTAAACAAAAACTAAATGTTTCATTATTTACTAGATAATATAAATCTATGAAGAGAAAAGTTTAATTTTTTTTAACTTTCTAAATTTGTGAAATGTTACAATATTTTTGAAAATGACAATAAAAAATATTTTACTAATCTTTATATATAAAGGTATGATTTTAATAATGAAATAATAATCCGAAAATATATATATATAGAAGAAGATACAAATACATGTGAAAGTTTAAAACAATCTATTCAATGAAAAAAAATATCGTAAACTTATTATGTTTTAAAAATTGATAGACACATATATATTATAATATATACCAATTTAGAATTGATAACAAAATGTTTATATAAAAATAAATTAAAACAAAAACTTGCGCGCGGATCAAAATCTAGTACATATTTATAAATTTACCAATAAAAACAAGAAAGCACTGGTACTATCCTAGTTTTGAGTTATTCTTAACAGCCATACAAAATATAATTGCATTGAACTCAATCGACACAAAACCAAACTACAAATGGATTTTGATGGTTCCCATTTAATAACAAAACAATAAATAAAGATACGGGACATGCAGTCGCCCTTCAGTTGCGTTGGTGATCTCATCTCTTGTGGCGAAGGGATTGGCACTACACTCGGCGATGGAACATGCAGTCGCCCATTAGTTCAGAAATGTTCTCTTTGAATCGGATTCTCTCCAATTGGTAGCAGCTATTGTGGGAGGATCAAGCTATTCAGACCTTCATGGAGTTCTAGCTGATATCAATTTACTATCTCTATCGTTTGAATCTGTGTCTTTTGTGATTTACCCATCGAGGTTCTCTGTCTTTTGAAGATGAACAAACGAAACAGGCTCTTGGAAGCTTTGTTTCTGCATCCGGTTTAACCGGTTAAGTTTTTTAACGAAAGTAGTTGGTGCACACAAAAAAAATAAAGACACGGAACCAAAAACTGGATTTGTATCGAACAAACCAGATTGAATTGGACCTAACAAAACGATTTTAAGTACACAATTTAAACGTGCATCGATACTTTCAAACAGTCGTTCTCAAAACGTTCGGAGTCTGACGACTCTGACTTAAAAGTAGATGTATCTTCTGACAATTTTCCCACCCATGATATTTCTCTAGAAATTCAGTTTTCTAGAACAATAAAAAGGAAAAAATCAAGCAACTTCTCTAGTTAAGAAAATAATCACCTAACATATACAAACTTTCTGTAATGGGCATGACCAATATAATATAATTAAATGGATAAAATTGAACCCATCATCACTATATATATTTTCAACACTCGATCACACATATTCTGTCCAAACTTTAAAATACATTAAGTAACCCAAAACACAATGATGATTCTAAGGCTGGCTCTCGTGGCCGTCATCTCCTCCTCCGTGGCTGCACAATCAGCCTCAACGACGTCGCTTATAACCTATATATTTGGCGACTCATTAACCGAAGTAGGTAACAACAATTATTTGCAATATTCGCTGGCGAGATCAGACTTTCCATGGTATGGAATTGATTTCTCCGGGGGCCAAGCTACCGGAAGATTCACCAACGGTCGGACTATCGGGGATATCATATGTACAGACGCCCTCTTTCCCTCATATACCTATGCATATAAAGATGTACACATGCATGTATTTAGTTCTCATGTAGATGTGGCCATCTATACTAAAATATACATATGTATATATAGATATATAGTTCAATTCTTTTACCCATTTCTACTTTGATTTTTTTACCTTAAAATAATTTTTTTTTACTTCTATTTTAATGGTTTTACTAGATTCTGACCCGCCCTTGAAAGGGCGGGTATTTTTTTTGTTTTAATTTTTTGAATATTTAATTTTTATATTTGTGTTATTTTTTGTAATTATATTTGTGTTTAATATTAATATATTTTAATATAATTTTTGGTAACTATATTAAATATGTCAAGTTGCATAACTATACATTATACCATATACATTTTAGAAATTATTTTTAAACTATATTCTTAAAATTTGCAACATATTATATTTTCTAAATAGTTACCTAACATATTAGTCAAGAATATCCGTATCCAAAAAAATCTGATTCGGAATCGACCCGAAAATCAAAATTTCTTACTCTATTAGACTTCGCATATATATTCGAATGGTTCTTAAAGTGTTATATCCAAAAACTAATATCAAAATCCAACCCGCATCGAAAACCTTTTGAAAAATATTTGAAAAGAGTAATTTTAATATATTATGTTGGTTATATATATACATACATATATATTTATATATGTAAATGAGTTACTATGGTTTTTACTAAGTTTAAGTTAAATCATATTTAATAAATATTTTTTAATTGAATAATCTACTTTAAATCCGTAAAACTAAATGAGTTTCTATGAAATATTTATTTCTATTAAAAGTCCACTCAAACCCTGTTAAACCTATTTTAACATCATGTGCTCTGTTTCTGGAATATTCTTGTTTGTTAAATACATACTCAGAATTAATTAGATAACAAATAGGAGTAACAAAAAAAATAGAAAATATATTTATATTCCAGATTTGTTTCCATATACGTAGTAGCCCTTTAAAATCGGACTTTAAAAACAGAAAAGTAATTTTTGTATTTTTCTGTGTGGTGGTTTGTTTTTTACAAAAATGAGAGTTTAAATATATTTTGATGGGAGTTTAAATATATTTTTCTAGGCTTTAACATATTTATATAAGTCGATGCTTAGGTTTTATCCCTTTAAAATAGGAGTTTAGAAGATATAACAGTCGTTTCCTTTTCGTTGTGTACATGGTGGTTACAAAATATGTATTGCAGTTAGGGAATATATGATTTATTATTTGAAGGAGGTAAAGTAAAAAAATAATTGTTGGATCCTACTTTTATCAATGGGTCAAACTGCCGTTTTAATAGAATAGATTTAGAGTAAGGTCTGAATCGATATCAGATTTATTTTCAGTTGAACTTGGTATTTGATTTCGGCTTAATTAAATAAGTAAATATTATTTTAATAGAACCAAATCTACTTTTGATTTGATTAATTAGGTGTGAAAATATTTCTACTTACACTAACATCCAAAGACATTGATATGCATATTGTAGCTACGAACCTTGGGATCCCATCACCCCCACCATATCTATCGTTATCACGAAACGATGACGCATTTCTGAACGGTATCAATTACGCATCCGGTGGAGCTGGAATCCTCAACGAAACTGGCCTCTATTTTGTATTTACTCTTATCTTTCTCTTTCTTTTCTATAAATTCTATAAAGTTCAGTTATTTAAATTTTAGTTTTATTGTGATCGAGCAGATCCAACGGTTGACGTTTGATGATCAAATTAATTGTTTCAAGAAAACTAAAGAGGTTATTAGGGCGAAAATTGGAGATAGAGCTGCCAACAAGCATGTTAATGATGCCATGTACTTCATTGGCTTGGGTATAGCTTTTAATTAGACCACTTAATTTGGTTCTGTAGTTTCTTCTCCTTTTCGTTTTAAAAGAAGTATTTTAATCACAATCATCATTAACATAATTTCTCTCTTTACAATTTAAATATATAGGAAGCAACGATTACGTAAACAATTTCTTGCAGCCATTTATGGCAGATGGGCAGCAATATACACATGATGAATTTGTCGAACTATTGACCTCAACCCTAGACAATCAACTCACGGTATATATCCCAACCAACTTCTACTTCTGCTTCATTTTCTGAAATCCAAAATACAAAGCTCCCATTTTGTATTTTCCCAAATTCTATGGTTAGTCTTCTCAAAGCATGGCTGAAGTTTTTGTTTTTGTGCCCGTTTTTAATAAACTCTAACTTTTGTAATATTCATGAATATTTTATCTAGTTTGACAAGCATTAAAACTAGGGATATTCATATATAGTAACTTCGTAAAGGAATATAAAACTTCAAATTTTAGATAAATAACCAAGTAAAAATTGTCAAAACAAAAATGTGAATAATCCATAGAAAAGGTTTTGCAGGTCTTCAATATATAAAATCTTGCTCACATTTTACGACACCAGTTTAGTTTTAAATGACTTTTGGTATCAGATAAATTATCATTCTCAAAACACATGTCTACTGTTCAGTTAACTAATGTATTACATTCGAGTTATTTGGTTAATTATATTAATACATGAAATATGATGGGAAGCAGACAATATACAAACTAGGAGCGAGGAAGGTTATATTTCATGGGCTAGGTCCATTAGGCTGCATCCCATCACAGAGAGTAAAATCGAAGACAGGTATGTGCCTCAAGCGTGTCAACGAATGGGTAATGGAATTTAATACAAGAACAAAGAAGCTTCTAGAAGATCTCAACAAACGCCTTCCCGGAGCTAAATTTGCGTTTGCCGACACTTATCCAGCCGTTCTCGATCTCATTGACAACCCCACGCGCTACGGTAATTTTACTCATTGTCCCAAAATCAATATTTAGCGTTTTGTTTTCTTTACCTCATGTCTCATGAAGTCGTAGTTTGCGTTTTGTTTCTTTTTTTAATTCTTGTAAAGTCCTAGTTTGCGTTTTACTCAATTACACGAACGCAATTTTACAATAAACGCAGGATTTAAGGTAGCGAACACGTCGTGTTGCAACGTGGACACGAGTGTTGGAGGGCTTTGTCTTCCCAATTCAAAGATGTGCAAAAACCGTAAAGACTTTGTTTTCTGGGACGCGTTCCATCCGTCCGATTCAGCTAATCAAATCTTAGCCGATCAACTTTTCTCTTCTCTTATTTCTTCTTCGTCTCATTCTCATTCTCCTGCTCCTGCCCCTAAAAACAATTATTAGTATAGTTTTTGTTGGAGAAGAAAATGACTAAACAAATGTGTTGTTATATACTCCTCGAACGAGATGCATGTGTAATTATTTCATTATATGTTTCTGATGTAACCATCGGGAGAAGTATGTGTGCCTTGTTACGTAAGTATTATTTATGTTGAGATAATTATGGTTTTGTATGTTTCTTGGATACATCTTGTCTCGTGCGCGTTTTATGGTTCCTGAACATACACTAGATATAATTAGGTGGAAAAAATATCCACGATTCGTTATTCATTTCGATATGAATCGAAAATATGAATATCTATAACTCTAAATCAAATCAAATACTAATATCCAATATCCATTAGAAATGAAACAATTTAATAAATACCTAACATTTTTAAGTGTGAATATCCGCTCCAATATTGCATATTAGTATTTATATATACATCATCTTCGGCCTCGTGATGGATATTGCATAAAATCAAGAATCCGAGATCCGAACCCAAACCGAAAAACTAGATCCATATCTAATATAAGATGTAAAAAAAATACTCGAATGGATCATGTAGGATACTACAAAACATATATGAACCTACTATATTTTTTCCGGCTTCGAGAGCAAAAAAGATGAAGATGAATTTTACGGAAATGGTACAAATGAAAACACAAATCATTATTCAAATCAAATATTATAGAAAATAAACTATTAATATGACACATCCAGGTAGAGGACATTAGACCAATATGTTTCATTGGTTTTATATCATCCTCTTTATAGCATCATTCGCACGCTGAAAACAAATACCAAATACAACCATATTAATTGTAAAGTTTTGCTAGTTATGTGTGGTAGTTGTACCAATTATACTATCTATGCATGTTCTAATTGTACTATAACTCATTCTAGTTGTACTAGTTATACTAGTTTTAATTATACTAGTAATACTCTACATTTTTATTTGTCAAAATTTTCGTATATTGAAGATGAAATTTGGTTTCATATGAGTTTAGAATTGATTGAGGATGATTATGTGTTGATCCATTTTTGTTGGATCACTATTTTTCTTCTTCTTTTCGGTGAATATCATGTTTTCAAAGTATTATGGGATGGAGAATACGAAAATGGAGGAGATGATGATTGTGGATAAGAGGACGGAGGAGATGGAGATAAAAGATATGAAAATCAATCTGAATTTGGATGGATTGTTGGAGGGGTTTTTGCAAAATTGACCTACAACTTAAAGTCAAATACAAAACTAACCTCCTTTTTTTTTTGAAAATTGGTTTTGCCCTATTCACCCCACAAGTTCATATAATTTACGAAAATGCCATCAATTTTTTTTTTTTTTTTCGAAAATGACATTTTTACTCTCTCATCCTCATCATCTTCAAGTAATTACAAGATTGTCATTGTCATCAATACCACAACCACCATGAACAACCAATTTGAAGCTCTTAATGCTCCCAAAATCGATTTACCCTTCTTCTATTTTCCATTCTTGTGAACTAAACACAACATATCTCTCACTTTCTCTCCACAATGAGATAAAAAAACCCAAGATTTTGATTCTAAAATTTTTATGGTTCATAAAGTCATAGAAGCTAACGATTCTGGGTGGGTGACTTTCGTTTGTGATTATGTGTGCTTGGAGAAGCCTTATGTATGCTAAGGAACTTATCTCACCAATTTAAGGTATGACATCAAGTTTTCTTCCAGATCTGTTCGTCAGACGACTTACTTGGGAAGTCGTCTGGCTGTAGACGACTTACCTGGAAGTCGTCTGGTCAACGCAGAGGTTATTTTTGCAATTGACTTTGAAATCTGTAACCTGAGACGACTGAAAGTTAAGTCGTCTACTATTGTTTGGTTTCAAAAAAAAATTTCAAAGAACCTAGACGACGTACATTTCAGTCGTCATAGGTTAGTTTTGCATTTGACTGGATAATTTCAGAAGTTTGACTTCCCCAGACGACTTACATTTCAGTTGTCTGGCGAAAATTAAAATGATAATATTTTTTAAAAAGTAAACGACTTACAATTAAGTAGTCATAGGTTAGTTTTGCAATTGAAAAAAAAAAACTTCAAGATTTAATTATACACAGACGACTTATAATTCAGTCGTCCAGGATTTTTTTCCGAGATTCTGGTCAAACCTCGTAAATCCTGGACGACTTACATTTTAGTCGTCTCGTGGACGACTGAATTATAAGTCGTCTGTATATAATTAAATCTTGAAGTTTTTTTTTTCAATTGCAAAACTAACCTATGACGACTTAACTGTAAGTCGTCAACTTTTAAAAAAATATTATTATTTTAATTTTCACTAGACGGCTGAAATCTAAGTTGTCCAGAAAAGTCAAACTTCTGAAATAATCTAGTCAAATGCAAAACTAACCTATGACGACTGAAATGTAAGTCGTCTAGCTTTTTTGGAGTTTTTTTTTAACCAAACAATAGTAGACGACTTAACTTTCAGTCGTCCGAAATAACAAATTTCAAAGTCAATTGCAAAAATAACCTCTGCGTTGACCAGACGACGTATAGTTTAGTCGTCTAGATAACTTAGATCGAAGTCGTCCGCGTCTTCTCCGCTAGTTTTTAAGTCTTCTATGTTAGTTTTTGAATAACTTGTATTTTTAAGAGTGATAAGTAACTTCAAGATATGTAAAACTCATATTTACAAAATATGTTCTCTCCCTTAGTTTTACTAAATTTGACTAAGTTTTTCAACGCAAACTTATAAAAAATATGATATGCTTTGACTAGTTACTATTGTTTGTTTCCATCTCTTAAGTATTATTGTTATAGACAATAATGATGACTATTGTTATGAGTTGGAAGAAGGGTTAAAATGCTTCTTAAAATGTTGTATCAATATGAAGCTACCAACATTCTTATTTATTAAGATGAGAAAAAGGACATTGGAGTTTATTATTGTATATGAGAGATCCAAAGATAAGAAAAAGCTACTGAAGTCTATTATTTCATTGATTAGTAAATGTGTAAACACATTGTTAGCACATTTAATACATCTTGGAAAACATTATTACTGATTTTACAAAAACTTCAGAACTAAAAGAGTAGACATGCAATTCACAAAACATATCACAAACAAAACTATTATAGATCATTCCTCTACAAAGACAAGCTTGGATTCCACTTGATATGGAAGAAAACTTTGTCAGAAGACTTCCAGGAAGTCCAGACGACTTTTAAGAAGTCCAGACGACTTCCAGGAAGTTCAGACGACTTTGTCAGAAGACTTTAGGAAGTTCAGACGACTTCCAGACGACTTTACAGGAAGTCCAGACGACTTTACAGGAAGTCCAGACGACTTTACAGGAAGTCCAGACGACTTTTAGGAAGTCCAGACGACTTCCAGGAAGTCCAGACGACTTTGTCAGAAGACTTCAGACGACTTTGTCAGAAGACTTCCAAGAAGTCCAGACGACTTCCAGACGACTTCCAGACGACTAACAGGTAAGTCGTCCCAGAAGTCTTCCAGATCTGAAAAACCTGTATATTAAATCCAGATCTGAAAAACCTGCATATCCAAAAACGTTCAAATGGCTTAAAAAACAGAAAAAATGAGTGGAAGATTAGATAAATCTTCCTTTACAGAACACACAAAAATACATATCTAAAAATAATAGATCTACCTTTAAATTAGTGGAAGATGAGTATCATCTAATTAAAAACCTGCAAAAAACATAGATTAGTAAGAAAGACATGAGACAAAACTGAAAAATTCATATAAAGTTTGGTGTTTTCAAGTCAAAGAGATTAGAGTGGGTTTGGAGAGTTTTAGTTCGGAAAAAAAGTAAGAACTTTATACAACAAGAAGTTACCAAATGAAGAAAAATCAGACATAAGAACTTACCAAAACGCTCAGATCTATTATCAAAGGGAGACTTCGTCAGAAGACTTCCATGAAGTCCAGACGACTTCCTGGAAGTCCAGACGACTTCCTGGAAGTCCAGACGACTTCCTGGAAGTCCAGACGACTTCCTGGAAGTCCAGACGACTTCCTGGAAGTCAAGACGACTTTGTCAGAAGACTTCCAAGAAGACCAGACGACTTCCAGACGACTAACAGGTAAGTCGTCCCAGAAGTCTTCCAGATCTGAAAAACCTGCATATCAAATCCAGATCTGAAAAACCTGCATTTCCAAAAACGTTCAAATGACTTAAAAATAGAGAAAATGAGTGGAAGATTAGATAAATCTACATTTATAGAACACACAAAAATACATATCTAAAATTAATAGATCTACCTTTAAATTAGTGGAAGATGAGTACCATTTGATTAAAAACCTGCAAAAGAGATAGATTAGTAAGAAATACATGAGACAAAACTGAAAAATTCATATAAAGTTTGGTGTTTTCAAGTCAAAGAGATTAGAGAGAGGTTAGAGAGTTTTAGAATGATGAATATTACATTTTTGTTGCAGCCATTTGAGATGAGGAGAGAGAATGTGTAAATTTTTCTTTATATAGGGAGACAAAAAATCCAATTAGGTTAAATATTTTTGACTCAGACGACTTCCTGGACGACTTAGATTTCAGTCGTCTGGTGAAGAAATTAAAACAGACGAGTCTAGAAGAGTTTAATATTTTTAGCGGGAAATAAATATTTTTAGCGGGAAACTAAAATAGAAAACTTTCCAGACGACTTACAAGTAAGTCGTCTGGTTTAAATTATTTAAGCGGAAAAATAATTTTTTAAAAAAATTTTAGGCGGGAATATTTGGATGACTTACATGTAAGTCGTCTGTTTTAATTTCTTCACCAGACGACTGAAATGTAAGTCGTCTAGACCCTCAACATAACCCCTAAACTAGCTTTTATATGTCTGGTAAATGATCCGGTTAGGTTAAAACGTACATTGGTAAAATTAAAGGTTCGGCACGATGTGGACGACTGAAATATACGTCGTCCGAGTAAATTATTCAACAGACGACTGAAATATAAGTCGTCCACACCCTAAACATAACCCCTAAACTTAATTATCTAATTAAACACTTCATAAAATCAAATCAAACTTGAAAAGTGTTTACTATACACAGAAATAAACACATATAGGTGAAAACTAATTTTTGAAAAAAACATTTTAGTTTTCCAAAATCTAATCCTAACAATACATACAATACTACAACATATGTTTGCCAAACTCCTAAACCAAAGTATTTCATGATTCACTACTTCCACTCATCTATCTTCAAAACAAATCAATTTTATCATATCTTATTTTATATCACTTAAAACTGTTTATAATTACTTGATTTTTATTTTTCTCGCATCAAAATATTTTTTTACAAGATTTATAAATTATTTTTAAAATAAACTGGTACCAGACGACTTAAACTTCAGTCGTCCAGACGACTTCCAACATCTCAGACGACTCAGACGATTTATTGGGGTTATATTCGTAAAAATGGCTTCTGTTTTTTTGTTTGGTAACAAGGGACTGAGCTGTAATTTCACTAGGCTTTTAGGTTAGTTTTGCATTTGATTCAAGTTTGGGTATAGGTTTGAGGTTAAAATCAAGTTGTGGGTTAGTTTTGGCAAAAACCCCATTGTTGGAAGTGTGATTGGAGAGGGAAAGTTTTTCGTGTGTGAGATCTGAAATAGGAGAGAGAATTGGGGTTTAAGCTTAGAAATCAGGTCGTTTTTTGTTTAGAAAAATTGGTTTAGATATGAGTGGCTATGTTAGTAAATAACTTGAACTTCGTAGATTTAAAAGACATTTTACTTATTTTTAAAATTAAAGTTTATTTATAGAAAATCAAATTGTAAGGGATCCAAAATGAATGATTTCATAGTCATGTGAGCTATATTAAGATCTGATCTATTTTTTATCTTCTAAGAAGTAATAATTCTTGAATTTATTCTACTATTAAAAAGACACATCATTATTTATATATTATATAATTTTTTATCATTATAAGCACCATATAGAACTCAAAAACAGAACCGTTAAGCAAGCAAGTATTGTTGCAATGTGCCTTAATTTATGTTGAAAGATCAAAAACTTTGAACGAACTTGATTTTTTTTTTTCTCTTTTTAAGTTTAAAATCAATAATCTAAGCAAAATCTATTAGTTTTGAGTTAAAAAAAACAATGCAAATGATTAAAGCGGCTGTTATTTAGAGAGTTACCGAATTTTCTAACCTAAATGAAAAAAAGATGAAATAAAATTTACAATTATTCTTCATTAAAAAGCAAATAATATATAAAAAAATATTTTTGGGTACTTGAACTTTTATAGCCAATGATAATAAGAGCCAGTCAAAGCAAATAATTAAGGATTTCAATCAACATCAAATTATATAAACTAAAACATGTGTGAAAACTTGTAAAATAATTTCTGATTAATCCCATATCATATCATGGTCACTCAATTTGGCATCTGAAAGCGTTAGACCATCTTCAGCCTTAATTCATATTTTCACTTTTTGCTTCATTTGTAAGAATGTTTTGCTCCAATCCTACTTTATTATTGCTTAGTGAAGCAATAAACGGTGTTAATTAAAACTGGAGATATATTGTTCACAAGATTATTTAAATCATAAATGGATTGTTAACTTTTACTTATTATTTTCTTCCACCAAAATAAATTATATATATGAATATTATCCTACTACTTTCAAAATCTTAATCAATATTTTCATCTAATTAGATGTTTATATATAACAACATAGATTTTTTTCCTAAGAACTTTTAACTCAATTTTGAAAAATCAAAAATAAATAAAACTCATTTTTACATTTAAACACTTTTGTAAATCACTTATAGAAGAAATGATTAATTTATATTTAATAATATAGTATATAATATTATTTGTCTATTTATTTATGTTATTTAATAATTTTATAGATAATAATGATTAATTTATATTTAATAATAATTACCCTGAATTATTGTTTAAAAAAAACTGAAATTTAGCAAAAAGAAATTGAGTAACATTAGTAAAAATGAAATTGCAAGGTGTTATTTAATAATTGATGATACATTGAAAATGAAATTTATTTGCAATATTCATTTTAGAAAAGAGAAAATGAAGCAAACCACTATAGTAAATGTTGCTTTGTTTTTTAATTCATTTTGAACGAATTCAATTTGTTTTAAGAAAACTGAACTTTTAGTCAAAAAAATGAAACCAACCATCCGCTGGATATCCCCTATAGGACAAACAAAATCAGTGTAACCAATATTTGGGCCTCCTATCTACTTAAGTAAATAATGGGCCTTTTGTTCAGAATTCGGAAATATCGGAAGAGGTGTATTCACTGTCATGTTCACCACACTAAAACCAAAACATTCGATCCATCCAACGGCTGATATTAGGCCGTCGTAAGAAGGGCTTTTTACATTAGATTCCTGGTTTGAGAATTATTGTGCGAAGGGAAAAGAAAAAACAAAGAAAAATGATGAATATGTGACATGTAAGGCAGCAACAAAAGCGTGACAGAGACTGAGGAGACACCGTTTTTCACAAACCGCCAAAATATATATATATATATTTACCCTTTAAGGTCACAGATTCTTCTTCGCTCTGCTTCTCTCATTTTTACCCAGAAACAACACAATCGAACTAGGGCTAAGATAATAATCCGAGTGTTTAACCGTCGAAAAGATCGATTCTTTGGAAGATGGGTCTATGGGATTCGCTTCTAAACTGGCTCAGGAGGTAATACTTTCTCTCTGTACCCCTTGTGTTGAGATTTTGTATAAAGTTCATCTCTTTTGTTAATCAAGTTGGTTTAAGTGAAGTAGT
Source organism: Brassica rapa (assembly GCF_000309985.2). Taxonomy (NCBI): domain Eukaryota; kingdom Viridiplantae; phylum Streptophyta; class Magnoliopsida; order Brassicales; family Brassicaceae; genus Brassica; species Brassica rapa. Next base: position 8,346,003 of record NC_024798.2, on the reverse strand, counting down.
TGGTGTAGTTATAATTAATCAGTTATCTCATAAAGAGTCAACTAAACTGTGTTGCTTTTGTTTCAGAAACTTACAACTTTTCTTGAGTTTCTTTGTTTTGTTGGGTTGTATTCTTTATTGTTACATAAACATTGTATGAGTTAATTTTTCATTAACCAATCTACTGTTCATTTAGATGTTCTTGTGCATTAGTTTCTCTTTTAGTATTGAATTATAATTTCAACCCGAATCAGTATTTGCTTAATGTTGGTTGCTCTTTGCCAGCTTGTTCTTCAAACAAGAGATGGAGCTCTCACTCGTTGGCCTTCAGAATGCTGGAAAGACTTCTCTTGTCAATGCCATCGCTGTGAGTAAATCCATATTCTTTCAGTCCATAGGTAGTGTGTTATGGGATTAAACCGGTTCTTGTTTCCTTTGGATTTGGTCAAAGACTGGAGGTTACAGTGAAGATATGATACCAACAGTGGGGTTTAACATGAGGAAAGTCACTAAAGGAAACGTTACCATCAAGATTTGGGATCTTGGAGGTCAACGAAGGTTCCGTACCATGTGGGAGCGTTACTGTCGTGGAGTTTCCGCCATTGTGTAACTATATCCTTTTCCGATATCCTTGAAGTTTACTATTTGTTAGACAAATCTTGATGTATTGTGTTGATAATATTTGCAGGTATGTGATTGACGCTGCAGATCGAGACAGTGTACCGATATCAAGAAGTGAGTTGCATGATCTGTTAACGAAACCGTCCTTGAACGGCATTCCTCTTTTGATCCTAGGCAACAAGATTGATAAGTCTGAAGCTCTCTCCAAGCCAGCTTTGGTTGATCAACTGTAAGTTTTTACTGGGAACAACTCTTTCGAGACCGGTCTGACTTTGAGGATGACTCTGGTTTGTTTTGATGCAGAGGGCTTGATTCCGTAGCAGACAGAGAGGTTTGTTGTTACATGATCTCGTGTAAGGACTCGATAAACATCGATGCAGTAATTGATTGGCTCATTAAGCACTCCAGAACCGCTAAATAAGCAGCAGACAGCCAACGAGTTCATCTATCTCATCGGTGCAGAGGAGGAGACAGGCTTTGTGTGTTTGGTTTCTTGATGTTGTTTATTTGTCGAGAATCAATCAGATATGTAAATCACTAGCTTTTGGTTTCTTCTTGCTCTTCTTCATCTTATTATCTTAAACCTTGTTTTACATTCTTCAGAGTTACAGAAAAACACTTTCCTTTTATACATTCTGTTAAGCATATGCTTGTTGTACTTGTGAAAATAAGAGACCCGGTTGGTTTACTCCAGTTAGAGCCAAAGCTTTCTGATAAAGTAAATCTTCAGCTTTTTGGGTTAAATCTTGTTTACACTGCTTGAAAATACAGTATTTTCAAATGTTGAACTTTGGTAAACATACTCTTAGTTGAACTGTTGAATTACACTGTCCAATTTTATGCAACCTTTAGGTTTATAAAGAAAACCAGAAACCGGTTTAATCCGGTTATATTAAATTTATAAGCATTTTGGTTTGCTTTTTTGGGTCCTAATCATAGAATCGTGTTTACAATTCGTGAAATCATTTGAAACTAGGTTAAGATCCGCGCCTTGCGCGGGATAAATTTTTTAAGTATTATATATTTTTTACATATTATAAAATAATAAATATATGTTAAATAATTAAAAATTTAGTAACTATTACGTATATAATTAAATTGGTACAAATACTTAAATAAATTTTATTAATCGAGACAAACACTCTTTCTATTTTATATATGTTATAAAATTAAGTTTACATGATATTAACATAAATATATAGTACATTTTTAATATTTACATCTGTTAAAAAATATTTTATACACATATTATTTTTGATCGTTTGTATTTCTTTATAACAAAAAAATTTAAATCAATGATAACAATAAAAAATTTGTGGGATGTTTAATAGTTTTAGTAATTTATAATTTTAAAAACATATTCAATGCAAAATTTTAAATCTAAATATTAAGTTGTCAATAATTGTTCAAAATGTTTATCAAAAATATTTAAAGCAAATTTGAAATTAAAATACTTATGTATTTTATATGGTATACAATTTATTTTAAAAAATATTAATATACATATATATAATATTTATTAAATGAGACTTCCTACTTAAGTAATTTCGTAATCATTTGTATCTTGTTATAACATAAATTTTAAACCATGGATCATAAAAATTTCAATGTGAGATTTTTAACAACTTTAGTCATTTAGATTTGTTTTTAAAAATTCAAAATATAGCATATACAAAAAAATCTAAATTTTTATTATATAGTTTGATGTGGTTATTTAATTTATTTTAATAAGTTAATTTTTTTTAAAAATGATAGAGAATAGAGTAACTTTATTAAATCTTTATTATTCAAAATCATTAATTGTCATATATACTTTAGCCACATTAGGTAATTCCGTAATTTTTATTTAAGAAAACAATGAAAAAAATTTATAATTAATTTATGGTTAGTTTAATAAAAAGCTTATTATATATTTATGTGGACCAACATATTTTTCTAAGGATTCTAAAAATGATTGTGGTGATGACATGTGGCTACAAAAATATGTTGTAATGCTTCTCTTTTAATATATAAGGGATTTTAATAGTTTTAGTCATTTATTATCGTTTTTAAAAATTCAAAATATAACATATACGAAAAAATCTAAATTTTATTTTTATAGCTAATTTGATTGTTTAATTTATTTTAATAATATAAAATTAAACAAAAAATGATGGAGGAAATATACATTGTTATCAAATCTTTATTATTAAACTCATTAATTGTCATATATATATTAGTCATTTATGGTAATTCCGTAGGTTTTATTTAAGGAAAGAAAATATCATATCATATCATTATATCATATAGTTTGACCAATTTATGTATCTAACAACATATAAAAATCGAATGTGGACCTACTTATTTTTCAATCGAATGTAATTGACTACCTAATTGAGTGCCACCTATGCATTGGGGCTTCTTTTAATTAATACAAAATTGAGGTTACATCTTTTCAAATGTTCCTCAATTAATATATAAGGGATACTGGTAAGCACACTACTTGGATTTGCGAAGTAAATTGACGAATTTTATTTCACAGGTAAACCAAAACCCGGTTTAATCCTAAGAGCTTGATTTTTGGGGGTTTGGAGGATTTGGGTGATGGGGAGATCGTTCTTTTATGACGTTTCAAGCTCGCAAGAGACCAGCAAGTTGTTTAAATAATAAAATAATTCGCAAACGGCACGGTGTGTAAAAGAGAAACATCCCACATCGGAACTTAATGTCAAGCTGATTTGTTTCGCTTCCGTATAAAAAAAGGGCCTTCTGTCTTTTAGTAATTATCTTTGCGCTTGGGGCAATGACGCAGCTAATGAGGTACTAACCGAGGCGCGTCTATTGCTGGTTGAAAACTATTTCCAAACCCCCTCCTGGGCCTAAGCTTGTCTTGGGCCTTCGAGAATTTCTGGAAGGGCTCCTTTCGGGGTAAAGCCCTACAATATTCAGTTTAATACTTATCAGCCGTAAGGGCACGTGATTTGTTGTAGTATACGGTCAAACAATCCTCATAAAGTTAATTAACCGGCTCGATTAGATTAGAGCGAGGACCAAAAAAAAGCTGAGAACATCCTATTGGTAGATTGAATGTATGGTTTTAGACTTACTTAACAAAAACATTTAACCGAACTTAATCCTTTTTATGGTCTTGATCTCTCTGTGTTCTTCTTGATATATGAAACATTAGGTCTGGAAAAAATCTGAAACCCCATATATGAACTTTGATTGATAATTAGTATTCGTTTGGAAATGTAAATGTATATTAGTGGATGACAATTAGCTACATAACAGATAATCTAAAAACTCAAATCCAAAAAATCCTATCTAAAATTTTAAATTAATACTAGATTTTGATCCGCGTTTAGAAAGCGCGAGTTTATTTTCAAAATTAAATATATTTTTTTCAAATAATTTCTATATAAGATAATGTATAAGTTTGTGTTAGGGGTGGGCAAAAAATCCGAACCGAACCGATCGAACCGAACCGACTGAACCGAAACCGATTTGAACCAAACCAAAGTCCATTTCAAATCATTCGGTTGAAGATTTTCCCAATCCGAATGATTCAGTTCAGTTCGGTTTCAACCGAACCGAACCGATAAACCGAAGTGTTTTTATCGTTATTTAAATTAAAAATATTAGTGATATCAAGATATTAAAATCCTAAGACTTAGCCCAAGTAATTTCCTTTTGCACGAAGGAAATCCTAATATAATTTGATTTCCATGACACTTCATCTAACTTTTGTAATATTTGTCATCAAGCCCACATAATTTCCATGTTAATTGTTATAAAGTTATAAACTATATTTGTAACTTTTAAAAAGATTTTTATTTGGTTTTATATTGAATTTAATTTACATACTTAATTTTTTATTATGACCAACGCGATTATTTCATGACAACCATACATTTATGTATTAAAACATGATTTCTTGTACAATAAATAAACTAAGAGAAATCCGATTAAATCGAATCGAACCGAAATACAAACTGAATCGAATACAAACCGAACCGAATATAAACCAAACCGAACATAACTGAACCGAAATCGATCCAAACCAAACTAACTATGGTTTACTTCAGCTAGAAAAATTCTAGAACCAAACTAACCAAACCGAACCGAACTCGAACCGAACCGATAAAATAACCGAAGTGCCCACCCCTAGTTTGTGTACATTTACCGGGTGCACTAAACCGTATCAAACTGAAAAAAGAAACAAAACAAAATTAATCTGAATTTCATAAATAACCAAATATATTCTATATTTTTGAAAAAAAAAAAATAAATCGAACTGAAAACCAAATGAGTACTTAAATTTTTAAAATATAAATTATATTCCTAGAAATATTAATTATATTTAACTTCTAAATAACCAAATATCCTAAAAATACTATTTATAAACTAAATTATGCAAAAAAAAATATTAATGACTCGAATATTTCTATTCAAATAATTAATAGTTAATTATTTATCCTATATTTTTTTTCCAAACAACCTAAACTATCCGATTTAAAGCCTAAGATATTTTACATTTGTGAAAATTCAATAGAACGTATCATATGCATTGTTAGAATTTGTAAAGTAAATAAATATGTTATATTCAAACCAATATGTTTTTTACTAATTCCATTTAAATCTCCAACCCGTATAGAACCATTTGATATTTTTATGATAAGATTAATCATTTAATTCATATATAAGAATGTAACATCAAATCCTAATAATTGATTGCATGTAATTAATCAAATTAATGTTTATAGTTGAATAGTTGACATTAAGGTTTTTAGTTTCCAATTCACGTAAAAATGAAAAACAAATTGTTATACAGCAGAGGATTCTCCATTACAACCTATATTAAAATAACTTAACCATTGAAATTTTTATACTATTAATTGAACTATATCTGGTAATGATCACGTCATGTGTAAACATATTTGAATAATCTATCATATATTCATGAGGAGTTATTGTTAGAGTAATTATATAATAGATTATGAGTGAATAATAAATGAGTTCATTTAAATAGGTAAAATATTCATATAGTTAAAGAAATATAAGGTAAGACCAAAAAATAGTTAAGTCTAATGAAATGGTCCAAACAACCTTGTTTAAGTAGATTTTTTAAGATTCATTCTCTTTTAGTAGTATAGATTTTAAATAGGTAGGAGTAGCATTTGCTTAAATTTGGTTGGGATCATTGCAAATTTTGGATTTGGATATCCATTTAAATTATATGAACTTTAAAAAAAACCCAAATATACCTATAATTCTCAAACTCGAAAGATAAAAATAATATAAAGTATTTTAATCTATTAAAACTAAAGTATATTTTATACTTAACCCTCGCTTTTCCACAATAATTACCATTACATGCCACTGACTTAAACCATTCATATTAAATTATCAAATTAACTCAATTTGATTTACTTATTTTATTGATACGTATAATTGCTGTGACTCACCATTAATATATAATTCCTTTTTGGTTAATATTTCCTATAGATACGATATATTTGCAGATACTAGGCTTTCATTATAAGCAATGATTATAGGCCATAAGATCCCTAAATATCTAACTGTTATATACGTAAATAGTAACTTGGATCAATAAAATCATTATATTTCTTTTTTTTAAGAAGAATATTCTATTTTGTGGTCGCTATAATCTTCCAATATATAACGCAACCCATATCATTGGGTCATCTAATTGTATATATTCAATCTGAAATATTACGAGTCTGAATATATTTGAATCATATTCATATATTTAAATATATTAATTATTTTTAGATTTAATATACAAAATTATCAAAAATATATAAGATATTTTGAAATTGTCCAATCTAAAATAGGTAAAAAATATTCAAAACTCCAAAATATTTAAAATATATATTAATTCTATATATAAATATTCACGTTAAAACAATTTTACGTGAAACTTAAAAGTTGAATGGTCAGGAGGTTTAGCCAAGGAAGGCTTTGATTACCTATTTCATCTACGTGATGTTTCTTTTTTTTTATGGTATCTACTGATGTTGGTTTTGTTTCCCTTTTTTCATTATACCCTGTTACCTTTTCCCTAGTCATTTGGCTAGAACCTTATTCAATGAATTATTCATTGACAAAAAAAAAAAACAATTTTACGTGAAACTTAAATATTTTGGCATATATTATTCAAATTCATATGTTATATATTAATTATATTTTGAAATTTGGAAAAACTAAAATATATAAAAATTTTAAACTTTTACAAAATATTTTACGAGTTATCTGAATCTGAACCAAACTTACAGAGATTGAACCAAACTTGTACCAAAATTTATAAATACCTCAATATGGTTGAAATCTTCAAACTCAAAAACTCACAATCCAAATAAATCCGAACCAAACCAAATTGGAGACCCAAATCCGAATGAATACCAACATCGTATAAATATATTTGAAAAGGATAACCAATCATATTTGATTTATAAAAATAAAACAAATATCCGCGCGGGTCTGCGGATCAAAGTCTAGTATAAATTAAAATATAAGACTAAGTACCTAAAATTGACATAAAACTGGTTTGTTGAATATTTAGGTGGAAATCAAGTAAGTATTTCAAATATTTTCTGTGTTTCGAATACTTTGGCTATTTTCAAAATGTTATTTGTAGCTATCTTCAAATAAATTAGATATTTTCATATAATTTAAATATATTATAGATATGTTACTTAAAACTAAACAATATATATAAGTATATAATTGTGATCCAGATATATTCGAATTTTTAAACTAATGACAAATAAATATTTGGATTGTGTCGTATCAGTTTTTCAAATATTAAAATTTTTATATGTTTAGTATTTCAAATATTAAAATATTATAAGGTTAGACTTGATTCAGTTCTTTTCTTCAGATATTCAAAACTTGAATAAACACCTTAAATATTTAATTACATGTGTTCCTAGTCTGATATATAAAAGACTTGAGCATCAACAAAAATTAACCAACGAAATGAGTTTGGATTCTAAATAAGTTTTAAACATAATTATAAATTGTACTTGCACCTGAAATATTATTAACCGAATAGGACCTAAAATGTAAAACTATAACAAAACTAACGAGGCTAAATCTGAAAATTCAAAAACGTGATCCAAATGGATTTCCTAACAATATAATCCAATTTTGTACAAACTTTATGAAAACCAACCTGCTTAATTCAGTTATACTTCAGAGCCTTACTAGCGATGTAAATCGATAAGCGTTTGATTTATGATTTATCTTTGGTTTGAGATCTAATAAGCGTTTGTTTACAGTACTAAATCAAACTTTAATACATGAATTTATGAAGTATAAAGCCCATTTTGATTTGAATTTTTGGCTCATGAAAACCAAAACTCAATTACACGGGGTTTGGTTTTGAGTCTTGTCGGATTCATTAAGTACTACTACTCCACAGTCTACATTTATTCAAACTTTAGGCTAATGAAAACCAAAAGCCGGTTCACACCGGTATAAACTTCAGAGCTTGCTAATGATATTGATATTCCGTACTTTAGAGGATTTGGGTGATGTGTCTTTGGGAACGACCACCGTGAGGAGACCGTTATCCACGTAGGCTTTTACTTGGTCGGTTTTCACATTTTCCGGCAACTCAATCCGTCGGAGAAACTCTCCTTTACTGGAAAAAGCTTCTCTCTCCGCCACATGCCACACCAAATCCTCTTTCTTTTCTTTTTCTTCCTTCTTCAGTCCTTCTCCTTTAATGCTTAGAACGTTTCCTTCTTCAATTTGCACTTTTATGTCTTCTTTATTGTATCCTAATAACAAAATAATCCATGGAATGTTGTTTAGGTTAAGAAAATAGTCTAAAATAAAAGAACAACCCTAAATCATAGAAGAAAACTATCTGAAAAACATAATAAAATATGAATTTTAACTTTTTAAGCTCTAAAACTAAAATGAAATTAATTCGATAAACAAGAAGAGCGTAGTTGCAGACATCATTTAATTTTAACATAATTGTATGTATACTAGTCTCTTGAACCATTTTTATTATATTCGATTTTCCCTTACAAAAACAAAAAACTGTCACTAAACTTTTGAAAATTAAAACTGAGTGTCGTAAAATTCCTCAAATTTGTTTTAAATTACCAGAATAAGTTATCCAAATTACACACCATTACTTATCATGAATTTGACACATACCCTTAGTGAAAATTTCAAATAATAATAATTTGTTTATTTATTTTTACCTGGAACGTTAACTTTGAAGATATGAGCGTTTGGAGATTCCATCCAATCAATCAGAGCCGTTGATCCTCCTGACCATTCACGAAATCTCCGAAATGGATACCAGAATATTCCATCCGCCATTTGTTTTCTTCTCTTTTTTCTTCTTTAGCGGAGCTTATTTCCAAAACAAACTTGTGTATATATAGTATATGACGAGAGGAAATGAGTAAGAGTCTAGACAGTTCTTTGTTATCTTGTTTTTTATCATCTATCCAGAACATTGGAGAAGACGAAAGAGGGGTCAGTGTGACCTACGGGCCGGAGTACAATGCTATCGTGGATATCGATTATTTCAACCGTTGGATGAAAATTCAGGACACAAACAATTGCACTTTTTATTTAAGTTAAATCGATTAACATCTTCAGAGCATGATTATCCCTAGCACCCCTAATGGGGTGCTTAATCATTTTTTAGTAATAAATGTGTGTTAAGAACTTTAAATAAGATACCTCTAAATTTTTGTCCTCCAATGCAAGTATCTTATTTTGAGATTCTTAAAAAAAATTAAGCATTGTTTTATTTAAGATAAAATTTATAGGAATATATGTATAAAACCATTTGCAAAACATGGAAGTTTGGAATCTGAATACCATAATCACAAGCAACTAGAGAATCAAAGGAAGCCTGCTTTTATATTAGCATAGGAGGAAGGCAAAGAAACATTTACGGCTCTTTTTGTCTAAAGTAGGAGGGCGAAGAACAACATGCATAGTGATGACCATTCCGGGAAGTTCGCCAACGGGAAGCGTTGATTCAGCCAGTGTCCTATTGTTGTCTAGTATCTTCCCGGCATTGATGAGCTTCACATCATTTAGAGTCTTAGGAATGTTTTCTGAGTCTATCAAAACAGAGAGAAACACTTGAAAACTTCAGTCCCAACACAACCTTAAGCAGCAAGAAAATTCTAAACAAGGTTACAAAACATCTAAACAGCGAAAAGCAATACACAACTTCGGTCATCAATCTTCTTGCCACAGTATAACCTTTTAATTATCTGTTAAATTCTCAAATTTACAAAGTTCAGTACCTAATAACTTAAGCCAATAAAACGTTCGGTAGACATTAAAACATTACAGAAACAAAGAAAATGATGGAAAGGCAGAAACAAGAAGTAAAGAATATGAAGTTTTTTTTATACAAGCAAACATAACGATGGAACATATGTTACCTTTAGGCCATCAGCGAATTTAAACTTGAGCTCTATCCAATCTTCACCTGCCATCTCTCTCTATTCCCTCCCACAAAACAACACAAAAATCCCAAATACAAAAAAGTCTTCGCCTTTTCTCTCTGGGGAATATCATCGAACACAAGATGGGCCCTTTTTGCCAATTCAACCTAAAAAACGAAAACCCAAATCAAATTTCGTAGAAAACTCCAAGACCCTGTTGCTGAAGAAGGATTCACTGCGAAAAGATACAGACTTTTATCCTCTTCTTGAAGAACAGATCCAATTATAATTGAAGGGTTTTTCGATTTAAGAAAGAATGAAACATAAAGAATATGGAGAAGAAGAAAAGAGAGACGCTTTGGTGTTGCTGAGGAGGAGATCAACCGAGAAGAAGAAGAGGAGTAGTGAATCATCTCTTTGCTCGTTGAGAGAGAGAAAGGAGTTTCAGACCAAACTCTCTCTAATTGTAACACGTGTCCCTTAAGACCCGGCGCTTCCTTCTCCTAATTAAGCGTCGCTGCTTCAGATAATTGTCATTTTTCTTTTTCTTTAATTACAAAATAATCTAAGCACCTCTCCTAAGATCTCGCGTTAATGGTGGTCTCAGGTCACTCACTCAGTTTTTATGATACTATTTAGTTGTTGTTGCAGTTCATCCTCTTCATTATATTTTAACAAAGAAAATATATATATCTCTGTCTCAATCTTTATTGGCTACACCACTTCATATGTTGGGAAATTCATAAAGAAAGGTTTTTTCCATAACAACGTTATATTACTACAACTGAAGAAAAAATTCAAATTTTATACCAAAAGATGTGGCTGTAGATTTCTTCAGTGATGATGTAAAGTTTGAAGCTTCATGTCTGATGTCTGTTCTGTTTCAGTCAGAACCTTTCTTATCTTTTAACTTTTTGCAGCTGAAGAATGTTTTTGTTAAAGATAAACAAGCAAAACTGAGCTCTAGGCATATCTCATCTGTTAAGAAGAACATATGATCGTCGCTGAGGATCAGAACAAGCGATCGTGGATCAGAAGATGTTGTATGGAATCTGCAGTATCCAATTCAAATGCAGGCAAGGCAATATAATAATGAAAAATTCTCAAGAGACAAATGCATCAAACAGGAAGATCAAACTGCAGAAACATGAAAGTAGAGATAAGAGTCAACAAGCCATCAATATGCACATTATACAACGAAGTAGTAACCTGTTGTTTTCAAGTAAAAAAATGAAGATTTTTTTATCTTATTCAGAATTTAATCCATAAACAAAGTTATGCTTCTGATGAATAACTGCAAGTAAAAAATTATCTAAAAAAAGGTCAATGTCAAACGAAATATTCAAAACCCTGAAACTTCTAGTCTATGAACAATCCATTATTTGATTCTCTGCTTCTTGATCTTCCATAGGAACAGTACTCCGACACAAGGGACACGAGTTTTGCCGACTAAGCCATTCAAAGAGACAACCTTGATGGAACACATGTTTGCATTGAGGCATCCAGATGATGTTTTCGTGACTGACCGAAAAATCTTCAATACAAATCGAACACTGAATATCAATTGTTTCTTTCAGATCCATCGGTTCGATTCTCTGTTCTTTCAGTAATCTCTTGATAACTGATATTGAACGTTCTTTCAGATCCTTAGGTCGCCTGTCTTGGATGAAATTGATATTGACTGTTACAAAAACAGGTTCTCGAAGAGAAATATCAATAGCAAGTGAATGATTGATCTCACCGTCGATTACTTCACCTAATTGTCGAGATTGAGGAACCTCTTGTTCGTGAAGGAACTGAGAGAGATCACTTGCAGTGAAGCCGTCACGTGGCTTATAGCAGATGCGATATGATCCTAAATGTGTTGCCACTCCACTTTCGTCTTCGAGGATCAGTTCGTGTAGACGGATCAAGACTGTGTTCGTAGACTCCATGTTTTGAGCTAGGTTAGACACCAACGTGGTGACTTCGACTGTGTCATTAGTTTCTGTCTCCATGGCCGCAGAAAAAAGGAAGAAGGACGCAAATCCTAATTTCAGATGTGATAAAGATGAAGATTGCTTATCTTAACCAGAGAAAGAGATACCAGAATCGATTTCGAATCATATATATATAGACAGAGAGGGATGTTTTATTTCCTTTTTTCTAAAACTCTATATTGATCCGACCGTTGATTTGTAGTTTCCTTTTTCACAATTTGGGGTTTATTGTACCGGAATTAAATCTAAAAGTAAATGTTTGCTAACCAGCTCGGTTTGTTATGGTTTAGCGGTTAACCGACAGTTGATTTGCTTGGTAACAGGCTTGGTTTGGAATTAAATCTAAAAAAACTAATGTTTTGTAACCGGCTCGGTTTCTGAGATCAGACCGTTGATGCTGAACTTGAGTTTTCTATGACATAGGGTTCTCTTCTACCAAAGTATGAAATTTGTTAGTGACTGCAGGTTCTTCAGAGATGATGGATGGCAATGAACCTTCTGGTCTGTTCTCTGTTTCAGTTAGAACCTTTTTTTCCATATTTGTTAATCCGGCAATAGCTCTGAAACCTTTTTTTGATTAATGTTTTGCAGCTGGAGGATGTTTGTTTCACAGAGGATCAATGATTACTAGCTAGAGTAGTATATGAGGAATCTGATCATATGCTTACTGATCAGAGAAAGGGACTATTGATTGAAGATGTATGTATGAAATTTTCAGTACACAGTATGAGTGCAACAATGATGGATGAAAATGTAAGACTATGAAAGTAGTGAAAAAGAACCAACAAGTCCAATATGTACTTTCAGTTACATGTAACATATATGTTACACTGCAATAAGATCAAGAGAGGTATTAGAACAAATATTTCAACTTTTATACTAGAAAGTTACAAAATTTCCAATCATATACCCAATTAATGTGAGAAATCATTCAAAAACCCTAAGCCGATCTCTAAACTCCAAACCCTAATCTGATATCTTTTCTAAGACTCTGTTTCTTGATCCAAGCCGTAAGGAACACTCCGGCACAAGGGACATGAGTTTTGCCGACCAAGCCACTCGAAGAGACAATCTTGATGAAACCTATGCAAACACTTAGGCATCTCAATGATTTTTGCATGGCTCTTGGACAAATCCTCAATACAAATCGAACACTGAATCTCGTTTTTCTTGACTTCAACTCTCTATTCGTCGGCTAACCTCTGGAGAACTTCACCGGAAGCACCTCTCGACGGAGTAGGTTCATCAGGTGGAAAGACCAAACGTGTCTCTCTGATGAAATTGACAGTGACGAATACTGTAGTTTTGTAAAAAAAATTTATGATATTTCACACACTCGTCTACAACTTTACAACAGTTTAGCACATATATAATCTAAAGGTTTCCTAGAAGCAAAGGCTTCTCAAAACACAACCCACGTAATATTACAGATGTCTAAACATAGTTACTTGCTTTCCACATGCAAGTCATACCAAAATAGATTACGTAATCACTTGACCACCTTGCAACATCTTTGACTAAGGCACTTTCTAACAAATCTCTTCCTTGCCTTAGTTCCTGCAAACACCTAGTTTGTTTCTCAGATATTCAAACCTTGCTTTTGGTAAAGCTTTGGTGAATACATCAGCGATTTGATCATTTGTTTTGCAGTACACCAACTTTATCTCTCCATTCTTCTGTTCTTCTCTTAAATGATACAGCTTGATATTGAAATGCTTGGTTTTGCCATGAAAAACAGAATCCTTTGAGATAGCAATAGCAGCTTGATTATCAACAAATATCTCTGTTGGTTCCTCTTGCTCCATATGTAGATCAGTAAGTAGTTTTCTGATCCAAACTGCTTGATTTACCGAGGCATTTGCTGCAACATACTCTGCTTCTGCAGTACTCTGAGCTATAACGTCCTGTTTCTTTGAACACCATGAAAACATTCCTGATCCAAAAGTGAAATAGAAACCTGTTGTGCTTCTCATATCATCAATAGATCCAGCCCAATCACTATCAGAAAATCCAGTAAGCTTGGGACTGTGAGAACATGTATACTTGATGCCATACTCTGTTGTTCCTCTAACATATCTCAAGATTCTTTTTGCAGCTTGAAAATGTATTTCACTGGCACAATGCATAAACCTTGAGAGAGAACTTACAGAAAACATTATGTCAGGTCTGGTGGATGTGAGATACATCAAGCAACCAATCAAGCTTCTGTATTTATTTTCATCTATCTTTTCAGCTCCATCTTCTTTGCTGAATTTCTCCTTTTGATTCATTGGTGTGTCTGTTCCCTTGCAATCTTCCATCTGAAACTTCTTAAGAATCTCTTTTGCATACTTCCTTTGATGTATAATAATTCCATCACCTTTTTGTTGCACTTCCATTCCCAGAAAATAAGACATCAAACCGAGATCTGTCATCTCAAAGGCTTTGAGAATTTCAGACTTGAAAGCGCCCAATAAAATCTCGTTATTTCCGGTCACAAGCTGGTCATCAACATAAATGGAAACCACAAGTAAATTACCACTTGTCTCTTTGATATAAAATGTAGCTTCACTTTGACTTTTGACAAATCCCATCTTCTGAAGATGATCATCAATTCTTGTGTACCATACTCTTGGTGCCTGTCTAAGACCATACAAAGCTTTTTTCAACAAATAGACTTTATCCTCTTGTTCCTTTACTCTAAACCCAGCAGGCTGTTCTACATATATTTCTTCTTCAAGATAGCCATTTAGAAAAGCTGATTTGACATCTAAATGAAATACTTTCCAAGTATTTTGAGCAGCCAATGCAAGCATCATTCGTATTGTGTCTAACCTTGCCACTGGAGCAAAGGTTTCTGAAAAATCCACTCCATATATTTGGCTATAGCCCTTCGCCACTAATCTGGCTTTATGCTTGTTTATAGATCCATCAGCATTGAGTTTGGTCCTATAAACCCATTTAACACCAATGATCTTTCTGTCTGATGGCCTGTCTACTAGCTGCCAAGTATCATTTTTATCAATCATTCTAAGCTCTTCATTCATTGCTTCAACCCAGCTTTGATCCTTTTCAGCATCCTCATATTCACCAGGTTCAAAGACAGCAATATTGCAATTTTGATAGATGTCAGACAGTAATCTTGTACCTCTCACTGGAATATCATCGATGTTATCTCCAGTGTCTCGTAAAATCCTAGGCACCTGTTCTGAATCTGATTGCTCCCAATTCCATTGTTTATCTTCCATAAAAGTCACATCTCTGCTTACCAAAAGCTTTTCATTTTGAGGATGAAAGATTCTGTAAGCTTTGCAGGAATCACTGTAACCAACAAACACCCCAGGTTCTGCCTTCTTGTCAAGCTTATCTCGTTTCACATATGGAACATGAGTGAAACAAAGACAACCAAACGTCTTCAGATTACACATGTTTGGCTTGTACCCATACCAGACTTCATATGGTGTCTTTTTGTCCAAGGCTCTTGTTGGTAACCTACTGAGTAAGAATACTGCAGTATTTGCAGCTTCTGCCCATAACTTCTTTGGAAGCTCTTTTTCATGCAACATGCATCTTGTCATCTCCATAATGCTTCGATTTTTTTCTCTCACTTACACCATTTTGTTGAGGGCTGTATGGAGCTGTAAACTGATGCTCAATACCGGATTCTTCACAAAACTTTCCAAAAGTCTTATTTGTGTATTCAGTCCCATTATCAGACCTCAAAATTTGCAACTTGCAACCACTTTGATTTTCCACCCAAGCCTTGAATTTCCAGAATATGTTAGGTACCTCACTCTTGAATTTAATGAAGTAAATCCAACAAAATCTGCTGTAATCATCAATGAACACAATATAATACTTACTACCATTCAAGGATGGTGTGCTCATAGGACCTCCAACATCCGTGTGTACTAGCTGCAGCTTTTTTGTAGCTCTCCAAGTTGTTTGAGGAAATGGTTTTCTTGTGATTTTTCCATATTGACAAGATGAACAATCTCCTAACTCACTTTCCAACAATGGAATTCCTTTTACCATGTCGTTTTTCTGCATATAAAGAATTCCACCATGATGAAAATGACCAAGCCGTTTATGCCATAAACTTGCATTGCTGATTGTGCTTGTGTAAGCCATATGGTCTTCCTCCATAAGGTTTAGATGAAAGCTTTTCGATCTCATTCTAATTCTGAACAAGTCACATCCTTTTGCATCTTGTATCAAACACCATTTGTCTTCAAAAATGACTTTGAAGCCTTTCTCTAGCAATTGTCCAACACTTAGTAGATTCTGATTGATTTGAGGCACATAAAGAACATCTTGAATATACTTGACACCTGTTACACTTTCGATGGCCACCGTTCCTTGCCCTTTAATGGAAAGAAAATCACCATTTCCAATTCTTACTTTAGAAGTAACAGATGTGTCTAATACCTTGAACAGTTCCTCATCGTTGGTCATATGGTTTGTACAACCACTGTCAATCAACCAAGAATCACTTGAGAGGTTAGCTGCTATAGAGCTTGTTGCGACAAACAATTTTCCTTCATTTTCTTCAATCATAGCATTTGCTTCATCCTTTTGTTGTGTCTTGCAAACTCGCTCCACATGACCGAGTTTACCACATTTTCTGCATTTAATATCTGGTCTCCACCAACACTTTCTTTCTTCATGACCTGTCTTCTTGCAGTGAGGACAGGTTTCATTGCTATTAGGTTTGTATATCCGTTTATCTGAAACTCCCTTTGCTTGAAAAGCCTCTTGAGTTTCATTATTTGCTTGAAAAGCTCCTTCCATTGATCCTTCTTCTCGCATTGATCGTCTTTGCTCTTGAGCTTGCATTGCATTTACCAATTCTGCTAAAGAGATTTTGGATAAATCTTTGGTTTCTTCAAGTGAAGAGATTTTAGATTCATATCTCTCAGGTATGGATACCAAAATCTTCTCTACAATTCTTTCATCTGAGAAGTCCTTACCAAGCAATCTCACCTTGTTGACAATACTTAGTAGCTTATTTGAATATTCTCTTATGGTCTCTGTCTCCTTCATTTTCTGAATCTCAAACTCCCGAATCAGATTAAGTATTTGCATGTTCTTGGTTCTTTCATTTCCTTCATACTCTTTTTTGAGATATTCCCAAATGCTTTTTGCTGATCCTAGATTCATTACTCTTGTAAATATGGTGCTTGACAGAGCAGAGAATAAACATGCCTTGGCTTTAGACTTCCTTGTCTTCTTTTCTTTGTGATTTCTAAGCTGGGCTAGTGTGGGATTTTCAGGCAGGGGAAACACTTCATAATCTTCTTCTATAGCCTCCCAAAGATCAAGAGCTTCAAGATGAACCGTCATCCTAACTTCCCAAGCTTGGTAATTTTCACCATCGAATACAGGTGGTGTGCTGGAGAAATTTGTTTCTGTTTCCATCAAAGATCCCTTAAGAAAAGTGCTCTGATACCAGTTTGTAGTTTTGTAAAAAATTTTTATGATATTTCACACACTCGTCTACAACTTTACAACAGTTTAGCACATATATAATCTAAAGGTTTCCTAGAAGCAAAGGCTTCTCAAAACACAACCCACGTAATATTACAGATGTCTAAACATAGTTACTTGCTTTCCACATGCAAGTCATACCAAAATAGATTACGTAATCACTTGACCACCTTGCAACATCTTTGACTAAGGCACTTTCTAACAAATACGAAAGCTGGCTCTCTAAGGGAATTGTCATTAGCAAGTTCGCGACTGATAACAAGAGCGATCTTTTGACCTAGAAACTGAGACTCGGGAACTTGTTCGTCGCGAAGGAGTCGAGAGAGATGATGCGGCGTGAAGCCGCCGCTTGGGTTCAGGTTGATGTTATCCGATGTTAAAACTTGTACCACTCCTGTTTCGTCTTGGATGAGTTCTTGTAAGAGGATCTCGACTGTGTTCGTGAATATTTTAGGTAGGTTCGCCACCAGCGTGTAGACTTTCAGTGTATCAAATTCTGTTTCCATGGCCGCAAGAAAAACAAAAAGAAAGAAAGATAAACCTTAATTTCGAAAGTAAAGAAAACGAAGATTGTTGAGACAGATAGTGAAAGAGAAATCGATTTCCGAATGAGTGTTCTGTAGTATATAAGGATATTTTGGTTACTTCCTTTTTTAAAGACAGATCATTACTATTTTCTTTTTTCTAAAATCCGAACGTTAACTAATTGATCACATTACCGAAAAAAGGAAAAAAAAAAGAATAACTGTACCGGAATTCAACCCAGAAGAATCTCTTCTTTTTTGTATAAGTTCGGTTTATTATGGTTTAGCTATTGAGATTCTAATTAATAGGCATCTCCTAGAGAAAGAAGAAAACAACTGTTGTAAATATCCTCTCCAGCTTGTGATTCTACCTATGCTTAGTGATACAGAACCAAACCAAACCAAACCGCTTTATCGTCCCATATGATATTTTTTTTACTGTGGATGTGGCACTGTTACTGATGAAATCATAACCAGAGTAAATCGACACCTGATTTTGTGGGTGGAGCATTGATGAAATTAGAAACAGAGTAAATCGACAATGATTTGGAATATGGCATCCTGTCCTGTTTTCTCCTATACGATTGGGATTGTCTCCCACTCGTTCACGTTTTATATTTTGTCTAGTTAGGCAGCCCTTTTGCCTTCTCATATAGAGTTCATACATCTCTAAACAAATACCTCAAATCCTGGAAGTGTTAAAACGCCTTAGGGATAGTGTCCTCTTTTTGCTTCTTTCTTGAATGGTAAGGGCTGATCAATTCACTTCCGAGTAGGATTGTAACATCTCGGCTGATAGTAAAAGACTTAATAAAATTGATTAAGTTGTACATCTAGAGAGTTAGACGTACTTTAGTCATGTGTAGGTTCACCTAATAAGAATGTTGCGTTTGATGAGAGGGAGTGAATTGTAACATCTCGATTTATGGTATATAGTGAAAGACTTAATATATTTAATTTGGTTATATATATCACCAAAATACAGTTACCTTTTCGATTACCCAAACAGTTTTTTTTTTATAAAACTAAGCATGCATGGAAATTGGTTATGCGGTGATTGCACCAAAAAAAAAGTAAACAAAATTTTCGAATCTTTACAAAATTAACGTACCGGTCGAACATGACGAGTGAACGGGTTCATCATATTGGCCCATTAGCCACGCACGGCTGGAACGTTTAAAGGGTGTTCTCTTCTCCGTTAATATTCTAAGCAGAAATACCTATTCAAACAATGTATACAGATATGACAAGGAGTTAAAAGAAGCGTTTTTGAAGTCAAGATGAAGAAACGAAAAACAGTTCATGCCATACGAAAAATAGGATAAAGGTGGAAGAGGAGAGAACGTGAAGATGAGATCCAGTCCATCTGACACTCTTTTGATCTCAACTTGAGTTTTCTATGTGTAATATAGTGTGTTATTTGTATATTACTTTTAAGATTGGTCCAACGATGTCGGAATTGCTAAGGATTAATCATCACAGTCCTTTAAAAAAAAAAAAAATCTAATTGTGATCTGATTATATAGTGAATTACACCTTCAGTAAGTCAGTCAATAATTCATGATACTTGTAAACAATTTCATCTTATAAGAACTAATTAACATAAGGATGAGTGTCAACAATTCGCAACATAATCGAAACCCCTGAAGATGTAACGTTTTCGAGTTTCTGTTTCTTGATCGTATTCCTAGGTCGTACGAATCTCCGGCACAACGGACACGAGTTTTTCCGACCAAGCCACTCGAAAAGACAGTTTTGATGAAACATATGCAAACAGTTAGGCATCTCAATGATGCTTTGTTGACTCTTGGACAAATCCTCGATGCAAATTGAACACATAGCTTCTATATTTCTGTTCAAATCCACTCTATGTTCTTCCACCAACCTCTGTAAAACTTCAAACGAAGCAGGAACATCAGACGGCACAACCAAACGTCTCTCTTTGATGAATTCAACTTCGACGTTCACGAAGACAGGCTCTCGGAGAGTTTTATCATTGCTAAGTGAACGATTGATTTCATTAGCGATCTTTTCACCTATGTGTTGAGATTCATCAACTTGTTGGCCACGAAGGAGTTCAGAGATATGACTTGGCGTGAAGCAGTGTGGCTCCAAGCGAATGTAACGTGATCTTATATGTATCACGTCTTCGGTAAAATCTTCAATCAGATTGTGTACACGGATAGAGAGAATGTTCATAGACTCCATGTTTAGCGCTAGATTCATCACCTTCGTTTCAACTTCAATTATATTAGTTTCTTCTATATCCATGGCACTAGTAGAAGAAGATTCAAACGACAATAAACCCTAAATAATTCCGTATTAGAAAAGATGATGATTTTTTTTGGGTCTTAAGAGGGAGAGAAAGACTTTGAGATTGAAATCCTTGGGGAACGAGTGAGAGCATAATATATATATATAGAGAGAGCGATGTTGCAAAACTAGGTCTTTATTTCCTTATTTTTGCAAGTTTTTTTTTAATTTCCTTATTTTTTGTAAAACTTGATCATTTATTGATCGTTATTTCCTTATTTCGTTTCTTTTTGTTAAAAGCCAAGTTGTTTCCTTTTTCATTTTAAATAACTGACCGTTAAATAATTTGTTTTTGTACCTTTGGATTATATACAATTCCACGTCTGGTCCATTTTTAACGCAAACCCATTACGGACCCAATTCATTTAGCCCAACCAAACCCATCAGTAATGCGTGGATTTTAATATTATTTGGTCCAATTTTGAAAATCTGAACACAATATATTTTAAGTCACTTTTTATCTTCTCTGATAAAACATTTGGGGATATATGCAAACCCTAATTGCAAGTCACCATTGTTCTACCATAAATTCAGACCAAAATTTTAACCAAGTGACAGTGTACTCGAGTTCTGGTATCCTTCTCTTCATGTTATATTTTAAATGTTGTATTGTAGTATATAATATAGATAAAAATATTTTCAAAAATATTATATTCCTTTTAAAATTACTCCATGAATACTTCCTGATTTTTAAGTAATTTACTAGGCCCGGGTCGGCCGCGTGTATAGCACCTAGCAAAATTTTGAACAGAGATATATATATATATATATATAAGTGTTACACGAGACCAATGGTTCAATTCAATTATATTCACACCATTAAAATTTTGACTCTATAGCTGATAATATTCTATCAATCCATTTGATCACGGTCATGCGAGTTGACTTTGCCTCTGCTCAAGACTGTACGGCCGATCTTCTCTTTGGCAGGGTAACAATATTGACTGAATTTGGGTCCAACAGTAACTACTCGATTGGTAGTTGGGCAGATGATTGATGCCAACAAATCGATATAGTTGATATTGCACTACGTTCTGATGAGTATGATGAAGATTACAGAGAGGAACATGCTATTGAGTACCAAAGTCTTGCTATGTAAGAAAGAGTTATCCATCACTTCTCCAGAATAGAGGAAGCAAAATCGATCGCCGGCAATTGCTCACCATCGATCGACCCTCATTCCACACCGACATCCGAGGTAAAACAAGAAGTTGATACATATTATGGGTATCTAACACCTGATGAATTTGCTATTTTCATGGACCCAGGAGGCCAAGACGAGCTATAGATGGACGTGTTCTACAATTATCCAGAGAAGATATTGCAGACATCTGTGAGATGGCCAATGGACCAGACAACCTCTTCCTTCAACAACGTAGAGATTCAGAGTACCAGCGTAGGGTTATAGACGAGCTGTTTGGTACGGCTTGTGGTTTAGAAACGCGTTACGAGCATCAGAAACGAACACGAGGTCAAAAATCGATCGACGGTCCAGTCCCACCATCGATCGACGATTGCTTAGAGTTCGGACGGAGAGCCTATAATCAGAACAGACAGAGGAGATTTCATTGTAAAAAGAGAGATGAGTATGTTGTCTACAGAGATGATCATGGATATGCACGAGTTGTAGATGGTAGAGGCATCCATGTGTCAAAGGAGGACTTCAGAGCCATTCTGGAAAGAGCTACAATGCACGAACGCTCTTATATATGTCTTCCTGAACATGCAGAGGGATACACTCAGTCCATGCCAGAGCCATACACTTACAACAAAGAAGAGGTTGATGAGAGGGTACAAGGGATCTATAGAGCCTTAAGGATGTCATAAGATGATTTCTACAAGAGGCTTGATGATGTCTACTACCCATTCGACAACAGTATCAGCTGGCGGACTACACACACAGACGAGATGAAGCAGGACATAGCTCCGATTCAGCAGCAACAAACGACCAGAGCACGAGCTTCAAAATTGATCGATGGTGACACCTAAAAATCGATCGATTCTCATCTCGCATTATTCGAGGAAAGGCCACAGTCATTCGTAGATAGTCTTGATAAGGTTAATTTTTCTCAGGAGCTGATGAAAGAGGAAATCAATCAGGAATTGAAGGATACCTCAGAGTAGACATATGCCAGACTCAGAATGCATAAGGGGAGCATTGGACATCTTGAGAGGAGGATGCATACAGTGGAAGGTACACTAGAAGTATTGAAGAATCACTGGACCAGAGCAGAAGAGGCCATAAGAAGCTTCATTGGTACATGGTTCCAGAAGGACAAATACGCTGTAGACACTTGCTTCCCAGCAAGTACTCTTTCACCTCCATACTAGCCACACACTTCCAAATTCAACCTAAATGACTATAACAAAGCTCTGAGTAGAAGACAACCCAATATTAGGTAATTTTATTTGGTTTTATTCTATAAGTTACTGATTATCGTTTTTAATTTTTTGCAGGTCAAAAAAACTAAAAAAGAACCGAGTAGACGTGCGCCCAAATCGACCGATGAGACCAGGTCGACATCGATCGACAGTGCAACACCAGAAATGATTGACAGTACCATCATTCTATTGATCGATCCCGAGTCCGGTCATGTATATCGATACGACTTGTTACGTTGAGTCCTTATGATTTATATTTTCACCATAACTCCGACTGGATTTACATTGGGGACAATGTAATTTAAGTTTCGGGGGAGGTTTACTAATATCAATTTACTTTGTGAGTCTTATTTCTCACAATGTTTTCAAAAAGGTTTAATTGAGTCAAGAAGGGGACAATGAGCTTTTTTGATTTATACTTATTATCTAACCACTATTTAGCACCATTCTTAGATTTATTGATCATAGAGTATACTAGAGAAGCTAAAGTGGATCACCTGCCAGTTAGTCACACTTGCTGAGATTGTTTGAAGGAACCAAAGTTGACTTCCAACCTAATTGAGCTTGAATTGCTTGACTTGGGGCTTGGTATACAAGGGATCAGATTCCTCTTATAAGTCTGGAAGGTAAAGTGTGATAATTCCCATCTCTCTCCCCTTCAGATCGAAAAGGATCCGAACATGATTTGGTGGCCAAAACCATTAAGGCTTGCTTTATAAAGAATTCTGGAAGAGATCAAAATGATTCGAACATGACTTGGTGGCTGCAACCATTAAGACTTGATTCATTAAGAAGTCTAGAAAATAAATATAGGTCAAAAAAAAGTGAACATAACCTGGTGGCGGCAATATTCAGGGCTTGATTCATGGAAGCCTGTCATTTATCTCAGTCAATGGAGAGAATAAAAAATACCCCGCAAAAGAAGTAGACATTGACTGAGAGAAGTGAGAAGAGAGAGAGAGCAAATGAACTCCTATTGAAGAGAATATTTGTTGGTCCAAATACTTGTTTGAGTAAAAGTCCATGTGTCCTTTGATCGATACTCCTAATAAATCCTACACTTTTATTTTATGCAAGAAATGAAGTCAGTAGAGGAGTTAGCCAGACATGATTAGTTAAGTTAAGTTGTTGAGTCAATGGATTTGGTTGCTAAACTAGGATATTACATATATATAGTTTCTTTAAGGTTGATGTTGATTTGAGGGGCTGAAACATTGTAGAGGTGATGATACTGAGTTTTTAAATCATGTGATTCTCTGCTGTTTTCAAACCTCTTTCAGAAAGAATACTCTTGTTTTTCTTGACGACAAGCAAAATGGTAAGTATGGGGGAGTTGATATACCATGGATTTTACTCATTATTAGCCGTGGTATATAAGTAGTTTAGGATATAGTTATTGTGTTTTGGAGTCTATTTACTATGTTTTCAGGTTCATGAGTGTTTTGGAATAAAGTGATGATTTTTTAGACCCGACCTGGCCATCGAGCAGACAAGATGTCGACGATCAGAGATAAAAATCGATCAATGCACACACTGTGCCATCGATCGACGGCGAAGCGAGAAAGGCTCGAATTGGTTCCAGCTGACTTTAAGCCCAAGTCAACACCAAATTACAAGATTATCCTTGACGAGTTTTAACCTAATACTTATGTGCTTTGTCAATTGTGGAGGTAAAGTATGCTTTCTTGTTTTCTAGTTTTCATACTTAGAATTTTAGGTTTGGAGAGAAGATCCAAGACTCATTCAGATATTTGTATTGGAGCTCCAGTTTTCTTACTCTCATCTATTCTATGCAGTTTTTTATCTCTTGTTATGAATTGCTTTGTGATGTCTGAATAATTCATTTGTTAGATTTAGGGTTCAAATAGGTTATGATGGATTAACCCAAATAAAAAAATTGTTAAGTTGTGATATTCATCAATAGGATTATGCTTATTGTTTGTTCTAAAGTAGCTAACTAGAACATTGATCTAGGTTGATAGGTTTAGGCATTAGGTTAACTTATTTACTTGAATAATCCTTATTGAGCTGGATCTGTTAGAAACAAACGAGAGTTGATCTAGCAAATCTAGCGAACATAGTTCAACCTGTCCGTAAAGCTTGCTAGGAAAAAACATCGATCGATTATCGTATAGATAAATCGATTGACTTTCTGAAGGGCGCTTCGATCAACAACCGCGAGGGAAAATCGATCGATGCTTTCTCGGATCAACAAACAACATCTGAGATCTTGAGACTCTAGACAATAGATAATCTAGTAAGACGAGAGTTGATAGATTATTGCTAAGTTGAGTTCTATAATATCATGCATGCAACATTAGCCTCTATATGATTACAATCCTAATTATGTGAATAGAAACTCTAGGTCTAACACTTTCTTAATATTATTTCCAACCTCAATCAAACGAACAAGTATCTTGTTCAACCTTGATATTTAAGATTAATCATACTGAACCTAGCTTAATCGATGCTGATTAGAATTTATCGTTTGCCTTAGTTCTTTGTGGATTTGATCCCTAAGTACTACAATTGAACCTTTTATTTGAGAGAATAAATTACTCTTTAGGACAATTTGGGTGACATCAAATATAAATTATTAAAAAAAAAAAACAATAATAAAAATCTCATTTTAGTGTTGAAAAGCTGTGTCTTCTCATAAAAGTAACATAGATTACTTTTCTTTCCATCTTGCAACTATTGAATTTTGTTTTAAAGTAACTAAAATATTTCAGTAAGTGCCTTTTTATAATTATTAGTTTTCAAAGTTGTGTCTTCTCATTATAAAAGATTTATTGATGATAAGAATCTCATTTAATGTTGAAAGGTTATGTATGTTCATTAAAAACTGAGATTAGTTTTATTTTTATAACATGCAACTATTAGAAAAGTTTTTAAAAGTAGTTAAAATCTCAATAAATGTTTTCTACAATTATTAGTATTAAGAGTTGTGTTTCTCGATATAAAGACAACTTATTTTTTAAAATTAATAATAAAAATCTCATTTTAGTGTCAATAGCTTGTGTGTTTTCATTAAAAAAAACTGGTATTATCTTTGTTTCTCCAACATGCAACCATTGGAAAAAAAAATTTTTGTTGAAATGTTGAATTTATATATCAAATGTTTAAAATGCCGAAATCTTTAAATTGGTACTGCAGTTGCAGAACTTTTAATTATTTCCCAGCAATCTTTGCATCAGAAGGCTATTGAACTCAGGGTTCCTAGTCTGGAGGGATGAGATTCTGTTTCGTATTGTTCTGTCCAGCGATCGCACAAGCTGAGCAGGGGAGTTCCAACATTGGAAAAGTTTTTACAAAGTAGTTAACATACTCCAACAAATGTTTTTATTACAATTATCAATACCATTAAAAGAGGATCATTCACTTAATAAAAATTACATTTTCTCAAAAATACCCTTACTTTTACAAAGGATTAATAAAATTCATTAATGACATTTAAGTCTTTTGTTTTTGGGCCTACAAATACACCTAAATATATTTAAAAGATATATTAACTTTAAATTTAATATAAGTATATATATATATTATAAACTATAAATAAATTAACAAACATGAAAATATCATTTTCTTAAATATATTTATCAATATTCAAAATAGATCATTTGAATATTATACAGATTTTCAATACAAACCAAATCATATATCCCACACCATATACCATATACATATTTGAATATCATTTTTCATGTATAATGTCATTTTATACATAATATTAATATGACAATTACGAGTGTTCAAGAATATTTTAAAAATTATATTAAAATAAATTTTTTAATCTAAAATAAAAAACATAAACTTATAGTAGGTTATTAATAACGAAAATAAACTAAATTTGTCATGTCAATAAGTTTTTTTATTATCATTTTTATATGGATAATATAATAAAATTTCATCAAATTCTAAGGAATCACTAACTTATGTAATATTAAAAAAATATATGAGTAATTTAATCAATTTTTTTTAAAAAAACTATCATATATTTTGTGTTTTATCGGATCAATGGTATTAGATTGAAGGTTAATAGTGAGTTTTTTTGGTTTTTACCGAGTTATTTTTAATTAACGAATTTTTCATTAAATCTGAACCGGATTATATACAATGTATCGGGTCTATAGGTTCAACCATGAATCTAGGTCGGATATGAAAACAAATCTTAAAACTCAAATATTGTTATAGAACAACTATCATATTTCGAGAAAATTCCATAGTTTGAAAAAAAAAAACAAATGATAAAAACCTAAAAACTCAAGTTCGAAACAAAAATAATGGTAGTTTGTAATCAGTTTTTGATCAATAAATGGAAAAAAAAAATCAAAACCGCGCTTTTTAAGTGCGGGTCAAAATCTAGTTAGTTTTTAAAATTTCGTCTTCTCATTTTAAAACACAAATTATTTTTTAATAAATGTTAATGTATTTCAATAAGTATTCCTTCTATAATTATGTATCTTTTCAGATGTAATAGAGTGGTTTTGTAATTATATGTCTATGCATAATATTACATTCCTACAATGTTTATTATATTACATCCGTTTTTTAAAAATTAAAATTGTGTCTTCTCATTTTATCAATGATGATGCTTTTATACATTCCTACAATGTTTGTTATATTACATCCGTTTCTCTCATGAGATGATGCAGGTGATGTGAAGAAACTATCTTGTCCATTTTCTTGTAAAAAAGTGGATGGAGAATTGTTAACAACATTAATATTCTTTTATTCTTTCTCTGGTAAGTGTTCTTCGACAAAAGTCAGTTGACTTACTTTAACTTTACAAGATTTCGGTGTGTGTATGTGAACGTGTACGTACTATGAACATTTGAGTGTTTCTTATCTTCAAATCTTCTACTTCTGGTTTTTGATTGCACATGGATTTTCCATCACCACTTTTAAGTCAATTTCTAGATATAATGATTTTTTTTGAACTTTAGATATACATGATTTCTTCCAAATTGGTATAGGTGTATATTTTTTTCTATGTTTTACCTATATGCTATTTATGATTGATGATTACATGTGTTGTATTTTCTAAAATTGTACTTTTAGTTTAATATTGTTGATTGTGCAACAAGAGCTATTAAACTGAATTAAAAGAACAAGTTTAAACCACAAAATGTTGATATCATAAATTTTTCAAGTTTGATCACCGAGGCTTGAATTCGTAGAATATTTGTCTAAGTTTTGTTTACTATTTACCAAACAAAATGTAACCAATTATAAATGAAATTAAATAGAATTATGATCCATTTAAACAAATTAAGAGTGAAGAAAAAAAAATTAATGCAGATTATCTGTTGATTTGAGGTAGATGCTAAACCTCCACTTGACAAAGAGTGTTTTGGAAACGAAAAGTAAAATAGAGCTCGAAAAAAGGGAACAAGAGCTTGGCTGTCCCTACATCTCATGGAGCAATCCAGTATAGACCCGTTATAAAACATGGAAATTTTCTAACTTTATTTAATTGAGATAGTATGTAAAAGACCATAAAACCGTAGGAAAGTTGGGTTATTTATGAGATATACCTAATTGTACAGAATTCAAACTGCGACCCAATTCAAACCTAAACCGTAAATCATTTTTAAACCGAAGAAAACCCAGACCGATTCCACCCAGACCTAATTAATGAAACCCTAATTTCGGATTTAACAAAATCAAACCGTTGAAGAAAAAATTATGTTCCTGTTCCCTTTCGAAATCGGTCCTCGAAATCTCCTCTCTTTCCTTTCTTGGTCGCTTCGTGTGTGTGAATCGATAGAGTGAAAAGAAATGACGGAGACGCCGGAAGAGGGGCTGCAAGGGGGACCAACAACGGCGACGGAGACAGATAGGATCCTCTCGGAGCCGATAAGTGTCCTCGTCGAAGCTGCAGTGGCAGTTACATCTAGGGAGGAGAATGACGGTGAGGATGATGTCCCTGAGGATAAAGGTTCAGAAAGTGTAGTGGAAGGATATAAGGATGGGGACAAGGAGGAGGAGGAGGACAACGACGACGACTAGGTAACAATTTAGGAGAATTTCCAATTTAGGATTGTATTTTGAAATTCTTTGAATTTTGAATCGTAGGTTTTGTTTGAATTTGTAATGTTTTGGTGAAGGAAAGAAAAAGAAAATCATGTGTAGAACTAGAAATATGAATTATGGTAATGATGTGTAGAACTAGGAATTATGGTATAACTATAGTAATACTAGTACCACTCGGTGAAACATTGAGCAATTAGTAAAATTAGTAATATGTAGGTATACTAAGGAATACTATACTAATTTTGGAAAAACTATTTGGTATTACTGGTATAACTGACGTAGAAGTAAATGTAACTTGCAGGAATTTGAGCCCATCGAAGCAATCAAAGAAGTGTGGTTCATTGTCGATAGTGTTCTCATTCGTTTGTGAAGGAATGGCAGAAGGGATCAAATAGAAAGAGAAGAAAGGAACCCGGAGTTGTTTTGTTGATGTTTCATGGGAACTGTTTCATGTCGGATTATTTTGCAAAACTCTATGTTTTTCGGTTTGTAGAAATTTGAAACTATCATTTTCTGGATGTTACAAATTCAATTTCAATATCATTTTCGGGATGTTGCAATTTCATGAGATCATTTTGCAATTTCAATTTCATGTTATCGTCAACCATAAAATAAATAAACGAAAGTTTGGAGTTTTACAAGTCTTAGACAAACCACAAAATAAAGACTTGTAAGCCGATCCGCCGAAACAAAGAAACGGAAAACAGACAGTAAAAGACCAACCAGAAATGAGGAAAAGACCAACAATCCAAAACACTTAAACATAGAATTCTTCAAATTTTCTAACAATCTCATCGTCATTATCGTCATCCACTGTCTCTTTGTTCTCCAAATTGTTTTTCATTTCTGAAATGGTTATAATTAATTGCTCAATCACTCTGGTCTTCTGCCTGATCTCATCCTGGGCTTCAATCAAAGCTCTTCTTTGCCATTTCGTACCTTCCTCTTCATCAACCAAAGAGAAGTAATTGCATTCATCTCCAAGCTGCCACAAGATCCAAATTTGTTTTTAAATATATATTCAACATCTAAAGTTCAATTATCATATCATATCTCATATCCTAAAATGCGGACAGCTATAAAATCGTTGACCATAGTTTTTGTCAGTCCAAGCTTGCATTATATTCGCCGGTAAGCCACAAAAACACAATCTCCAACCATAATTCCGTCTCCTCCTTGACGAACCCGAACCCACGTCCATCTTCGATTTTTCCACCTTTACATTTTCCATCTTCACTTTTTCAATCTGAGAAGAGAAGAAAAGAGATAGAGAGATCAAACTATTCTGAGAGAGAGAGAGAGAGAGAGAGAGAGAGAGAGAGAGAGAGAGAGAGAGAGAGAGAGAGAGAGAGAGAGAGAGAGAGAGAGAGAGAGAGAGAGAGAGAGATATCAAAAGGAATAGAGAGAATTGAAATAGATAATTGGAAGAGGAAGAGGGAAGGTGTTGTTTCAGATGTAATAGAAGAGAGAGATAATTGGTGTTGGTAAATGGAAGATTCGGGAAATATACCGGTTTGACTCTTGAAATGAAGGAAGAGAAAATGGATAAGAAAAAGTGAGAGGATGTTGTGTGGTTGAGATGAGAATTCCTTAGAGAGAGAGAGAGAGAGAGAGAGAGAGAGAGAGAGAGAGAGAGAGAGAGAGAGAGAGAGAGAGAGAGAGAGAGAGAGAGAGTTTATGAGGAGAGGGAGATGGATAAGAAAAAGTGAAGGTTCCAACTGAGATGAGAAATTTCTTTTGTTCTTTTTTTATTGTTTAGGCGCCAAAATTGTTTTTCATTTCCCTCCTAAATTTTGTTCTTAGTTATACAGAAGATAGTAGTGTTACGAAATTTGGTCATAGTTCTACTTTTGGTGGTTTCTAATTTATTTAGTGTTACTAATTTTTTTAACTTATTTTTTTTATTTTACTTTCGAGTTTAGTACTTAAAAATGTAATTTATATTGTTCTGTACAATAATGTAGGTTTAATAGATATAACTCGAAAATTTCCTTTGTAAGAAGTTCTTCATTGAGAAAGTGTGATTGATATTACAAGGTTTTATAATGCACATATTACGAGTTTCCAAAATTTTGCAAAAACATTTGTCATGTTTGTAAGAATTATAAGTTAGAGTATAGAAATTAAATGGAAAGTTATGATAACCGAGTTTTGATATAGATAATACTAATGTCATTACAAAACAAAGGAACAAAACAAAGTAGATAACCAAGTTTTACTCAGTTTTTCCAAAGCATACAACACAAAATAAACAGATAATAGAGCTAAAATGCATTACTCCTAATTCATCCAAATAACTAACTTTTAATTCTTTTCCTTCCCTTCTGTGTGATGCGATCTGGAGGCATGATCTTCACCTCCTTGATCTGATCCGGTACATTAAAAGAAGACATGTCGGACACAACATAAATTTTCCTGGAATACGCCAAAGCCCACAGT
This sequence comes from Brassica rapa, assembly GCF_000309985.2. Taxonomy (NCBI): domain Eukaryota; kingdom Viridiplantae; phylum Streptophyta; class Magnoliopsida; order Brassicales; family Brassicaceae; genus Brassica; species Brassica rapa. The sequence goes on along the minus strand of NC_024798.2, from coordinate 8,314,833 downwards.
TCCGTTCAGTAGTATTTTGAGCACAGCTCACAGATATTAAGGCGGCTTCCATCAACGTTCTTAGTGAAATATATGTAAGCTGCCAGTCCGTGCAGACAAGAAAACTTTTCATAATCCCACACCTTGCAAGTACAAGATTTTCCAACCAAGGTCGCCCAAAACGTCTTTCCTGCAGTGTCAGTGATCTCGTACTTAAGCTCATAACTATCAAACTCCCACACAGATAGCTGTTGTGCAACAGCCATAGATCGTGCAAGTAGTTCTCAACCAGAGGCACCAGTCTTGTATCGATTGATCTAGAAACATCATCCTTCCGTTGATTGAACCAATCAGAGAATTTCCTAATGATACAATCCAAAATTGGTATTAAGGCCCACCTCGTTGCCTCTTTAAACACGTTCTATATTGATTCCACATTGTTGCATGTATCCAAGTTGTACCTCTCACGTGGGAAAAAAACTGTTGCCCATTTGTCCTTTTCAGTATGTTTCTCCACATACTTGTACGCAGCAGGATATCTTATCTTAAATGAGTCATAAGCAGAGTTGAACTAGTCACCCACCATGTAATATCTGCCCAACTCCATAAATCTATGCCGACTATATTCTTGTTGACGTTACAAGCATGCCATTTCACATTTTCCATCAAATGCCATAAACAATGACCACGGTGATCATGTGGAAACACATTTCCTATAGCGAGGATCAGGCTCTGATTTCTTTCACTCATGATAACCAGTTCAGAAAATTCTGGTATAACACTTTTAAGCATCTCGAAAAACCAAGTCCAACTAACAAGATTCTCACCATCTACTACTGCAAATGCAAGTGGATAACTGTGACCATTAGGATCTTGAGCTTTCACGAAGACTAGAACACCACCATATATGTTTTTCAGCCATGTCGCATCCACAGCTATCACTTTCCTCATAACTGCGATCTCTTTGTTGTTCCGAGTTAGACAGTTATACTACAATTATCAAGAACAAATTGAATTAGGTTTAAGGTGCGCAAGATTGATCTAGGTCTAATTCTACTGCCTATACACTCTCATTCCACCACTGAAATGCATTATATACCAATTTTCTTTACAAATCAACCCCTAAACAAAACAAGGCCGTTGTGCATTTCAATTGCAAATCCATTAAAACCTACTTCCCAAAGAAACCTCAAAACGGAGACCACAAGCTACTTCTGATTGGTCTACGCCGACAGACGGTGGTGATGGAGAAGCTGCGGGAGAGAGGAGTGGAGGTTCAGGAGGAGAAGCTGAGCTGCGGGAGAGCTTCCAGAGCCGAGGGAGTGGAGGTGAGCGGGGAAAGTGGAGGTGAGCAGGGAAAGTGGAGCTGGGAACGAAGAACTGCGGTTACGCTCTTTTTTTTTGCCAGGTTTTATTTTTTATTTTATTGATAAAGTCAAAACCGATTTTTAATAAAACCTTAAACCAATCCAACCAAACCGAAAATTCAATTTATGTTTTATCTAATTTTTTTTATTAAATAAGAGGATAATTTCTTCAATCACCACTTCATTAAATAATTGGGGGTATAGGAGATTTCAGGAGGGCATAGGCGATTTCTCCATGAGATCAAGCGGCAGGCAAGCCATTGTTCCGAGAAAATGATAGAAAGAAAAAGATTCTTCTTGCTATCCTCTTGCGTCCTCTTCGCGTCTTTCTCAGATATGGTTGCCGGGTAAATACGTAGAGTTTTTAGTTTTCTTTGATCGACTCACATGTAGTTTCGTTTTCACATTTATATATTTCACGGAAATTAAAATTTGGAATAATTTTATATTTTGTTGCTAGGTTGAGTTTTGGATATGTTTGGTTTTGACGCTGCTTGGGTATCTTCATGGTATCCTCTACGCCCTTTATGTCCTTACCAAATGATCATTTCTCCTGCCTATCACGGACTGCTTTCTCCTGAACTGGAACACGCGACCTTAATACTCCATCCGTTTCTAAACAAGTGTCACTTTGACACTTTTCACACGGAATAAGAAAATAACTGAAATATATGTAAGTTGTTATTAATTACATCTTTCTGACCAATAGTATTTGAGATAAATAAAATTATTTATAAAACCAATGCACTTTGCAATTAATTTTCAGCTGAAAGTAAGTATAATTTACATTGGAATTGTAAAGTGACGTTTTTTGTGTAACAAAAAAAAACTAGAATGACACTTATTATGAAACAGAGAGAGTATTTTTTAATTCGTATAGTTGCTAAGTCAGTCTCTTCCCAAAACTTGGTTTAGCATTTAGAGAGACAGAATGGAACGCTTTTAATAGAACTTTAAAAAGTGTTTGTATTATAACTTGTTTGATAGCAACTATCAGAGAGTGATTTTTTCTAAACCTGAAAAGATTTAGCAACTACACGAGATAGAAAAGTGCTAAGAACATGTTTATTGCAGGTCTCTTAGGTTGGGTCTCTTAGTGTAATATAAGAGACATTTCTTAGCTTTTTTAGTTAAAAGTTAAGAGACCGTATCTTATATTACGCTAAAAGACCCAACTTAAGAGACCTGCAATAAACATGTTCTTAGGTTCAGAAGCGACTCTGGACTTTAACTATAATGGGAGCACAAACTAAAGAAAATAAATTACTGGATGCATTATATGAAGTTTTCATAGTTATCTAATTAATTTATGTAATTTTACTGGCAAAAATGTATTAAAAAAAATTAATGGGTGCATGTGCACCAGTGCTCCTTTACTAAGTTCACCCTTAATAAGGGTTTAGTTTATTTGGTTCAGTTAGTTTCCCTAAAATTTCTTAGTCAAAACTTGAAACATTGGCCGGGATTGAGCCTGCATTAATAGTTGATTTGTTGGTCAAAACTGAAAACGTTGGGCCTAGGCCGGGCTTGCTATAATAGTTTGTTACTTTTGACCTGTGATCGTATAAATAATTGTTTTCACTTTAAAAATTTTCTTTGTACTAATGGTATAATATATATATTTGTAACAATTTTAATATAACATTTTAAAACATAACAATTTTATTTATTACTTTTAATAATTATATTTTGTGCTTTTAATCGCCTATTATATCACATTGTATCATATAAACAAATCCAATATTTATAACTAATTGGACTTATATTATGAAGGCATTATAATAATAATATATGAATAAATTACTTTATATTTTATTTGTATATTATATAAATTGATTATGATGTGTGATTTTTTTATTATTATTTATCACTAATAAATATAAAAAAAATATTTAATATGTTAATAAGAAATATATTAGGAAAATTATTTTTTTTAAAGATTTGTTTAAGGAAATCTGTTATATTAAATGTTTAAATCTATTATTTAAATTAGGAAAAGACAAGCATACTTAAATATAGGTTCAATAAATATCTCAATGATATTCTAATGTAAATAAATAGTAAAACTAATGGGTATTTCTATTTTGTACTTCTATTTTAATAATATAGATATTGCTCCCTCTATAGCAATATAAGTGGATTTAAAAGTTTTTGCACATGGATTAAAAAAATATAATTTTTATATAATTTCCTTTGGTTGCAGAAAAATATCATTAAATGAAAGTAGTTCAACCAATAAAAAAAAGTATTTTGTAGTTCATCACAAAATTTAAATACTATTAAATTCTATCTAGAATAGTGAGAACATCAATTATTTTGTAACAAAAAAAAATTCTTTGAACAGCACTTAAAGTGATAGGGAGGGAGTGCTTCTTTAAGAACCTATTATCAAGAAAATGTAAATAACATTTAGTTGTGTAGTAATTTAATCAATCATAATCTAAAAATTTAATCAATCTGCAATAGTTCTCATCACTAAAATGTAAATGAACTCTATTTTCCAATACTCTTACCACGCCAAAACAGGGTTAGATTCTAGAATGAAGGAAACATATGAGAAGAATATTACCAAATTAGACATCCTTATAAGAGAATATATGCCATTTGACAAATAAAGATCGACGTACACTTTTGCTTTAGACATGTCTCTTCTCTATGCCCTTTTACTTTGTTGCTTTAGTCATCTTTCTGGATATGCATAAAGCCCTTTAAAATTCATTTCTTAGAACCTCCTTTTATCGGCTCTCTTTTCATTAAAATAATTATTATCACAAGTATTATGTAACAACAATCGAGATAAACCAATTAAAATAGTGCAGAAAAAGTAATTAAAAAGAAATAATGAAAAGTCGACAGAATCCAAAGCGATATACATCTCATCTGAAGTTTTGCTTCTCTGAGATCCACGCCTTTGACATTTATTTACCTGAAAAAATTAATTTAAACAGAAATTTTTAACCCTTTGAAAATTGAATCCTAAAGAGAATTTTTTTTTTTTTTTTTACTTCAGTACTGTTTGATTCGTCTATTTTGAAGACAATTTTATGATGCAGTACATCATGCGTGCACGTTGAAGCATATTACGTACATATAATATTCATAAAATCAGTTTGACCACTAAGATCCATGCATGGAAAATTTGAATATACAAGGGATAACTGCCTAAAACCCCCTGTAAATACCATCACCCTATTTATTCCCACCTATACTATTCAACTCCTTACCAAACCACCCACAGATATAAAATCTCTTTACAACTCCCCCCATTCTTTTTAATTCTGCACAGATCCCCCTCTCTAATCTAAATTCAAAAAAGAAACTATAAATTTGTAAATTGCGTTTTGTGAACTGTGATTACCCATTAACTTAAACCCGACCCGACTCATAAACACCCGACCCGAGTTACTTAAAAAAAAAATCAATCTAGTGGCAAATAAAAATTAGGGTTGAGTTTGTCTCTCTTTTTCACGATACAACAACGACGTGAACAAATAGAGAAACGAAAGCAGAGAGGGAGAGACGAGATATAATAACGACGTGAGCAAGAAGAAGACAAAAGCTTACAAGAGAACGATGCTTACAAAAGCTTACAAGAAGAAGACAAACTCAACTATAATTGTCTAACAAAATCAATTTAAACTCTAATATACTATTTTTAGTTCTTTTTCTTTCATTCGTCATCAACTATAATGGCTACATTGGGCTTAGAAATATGTATGTGCAATATACGTAACAGCTGGTGACTATCGTCATAATTCTTGTGATAAAAGAATAAAGTAATCTTTATGAACACGACCAAGTTTGATGTCACCATTTTTTTTCTCCTTGAAGCATCTGCAATTCCGATGGCGAAGACACCGTTATCTGCTTTATTTTATAAATATATATATTATTGTATGTTTTATGTAATAATACTAAGTTTTTATCGTAGCCTAGTGGAGGGGAGCTGGTTTACAACCGTTTAATCTCGGGTTCACAGCTCAAGTTTGCATCATTTTTTTTTTGTTTTTTTAAATAATGGCAAAACCGTAAATAAGTCTTCTTCTTCCTTTAGTTATCGACCAGAGTTTCTGCAAATTTCATCATCATATTCAGTACAGATCTGTCACGATTCAATGAAATCTTGTGTTTTTCTTATAATTTTCTCATTTTAACCTTTAGTCTCACGTCTAGAAATCGATTCCAATCATTTAAATTATTTTCTCATTCTATCCATGGCTGCTGTCGTTTCTCTCTATCTTCTCTCGTTTTTCTCTCTCTGTTTGTTGACGTCATTGTCGTATCGTGAAAAAGAGAGACAAATTCAACCATAATTTTTATTTGCCCCTAAATTGATTTTTTCTTTTTAAAAGTAACTTGGGTCGGGTGTTTATGGGTCGGGTCAGGTTTAAGTTAAAGGGGAATCACAGTTCACAAAACGCAATTTACAAATCTATAGTTTCGTTTTTGAATTTGGATTAGAGAGGGGGATCTATGCAGAATTAAAAAGAATGGGGGGAGTTGTAAAGAGATTTCATATCTCTGGGTGGTTTGGTAAGGAGTTGAATAGTATAGGTGGGAATAAATAGGGTGATGGTATTTACAGGGGGGTTTAGGCAGTCATCCCAATATACAATGTTTGTGTGTGTTTTCTATGTTGTGAAAGAAATTAAATAAAATTAAAATCGAGGAAAGGGCAAGAAAAAATAATTGATTACCTCCGCGACTGCAAACGCCTCTTAGGAAAAGAAGGAAGATAATGAGAAGAACAACTGCAGCTAGTAGTCCTATGATGATGGCGAACGTCCTTTCTCCACCATAGTTTGTTTTATCTAATTTATTCAAACAGTTAGATTCCTTTTTACTATTAAACCAAAATTACAGAGCAAAAACACCAGTTAGTTTTAGGGCTACCTAATTTATAGAAAAGGTAAAATCCTCCAAAATTTTATGTAGTATGTTTCATAAAATATTTAAGATTATATAAAATAAAAATAAAATAAATTTTTGTTCAAATATTCCAAAGTTCTGAGAAAAATAAAAACAAGACGAAATTTAGGTTTAAGAAGAATCATTTAATCCCTAAACTTTGAACTGAATTTTGTGGGTGTTAAAACTTTCAGATTTTGATGGCAATGATAAACGGGACAGAGTTTTTATATTTATACCAGTAGTAGTAATAATGATAATAACAATAATAATAATAATAATTATAATAATAAGTAAAGAGAAGTTACAGTTATGAGACTTGGCATTGTATTTTCCACCGTCGGTTGAATATCTTGCGTAACACTTGGTCAAGAACATGTCTCCAAATACGGCTGTGCCACAATCGTTTTTAAGCCGTCCGATGGCCGTTCCTAAACAATCTTGGCACTCTGAAACGGTTAGATCTCCAACACACTGCCCCATACCTTGAACATCACTGGACCCTCCTGCCCGAAAATATCCTCCGCCGCCCAGTAGTTCCGTGAGAACAGCGTCTCTCCGGCTGATTCCTTCGGTATTGTAACCCTCAGAGGGACCACATTTCTTTAGGACGACGGTCTTGTCTTCTTGGCCAAGGAAGCTGACATTATCGTACTTGATGTAGCAACCGGCTAGCTGGAGGGCCCCACCGCAGGTGTAAGGGCAAAGAGGGCCGACTTGGGAGACGGCACGTGCCACACACGTGGCGCAGTCGGGCATGGATAGGTCACCACGGCATTGGAAAAGGCCACGAGCAGTGTCTGAAGAGGAAGAGCCCATGATGGTGAAGTTGTTGTAGGAAGAGTATGTAGCTGAGTTGACTAGAGAAGTTAGAAGCGAGTTAAGGTTTGACTCATAAGGAGATGCGGGAGAGAATTTTTGCTGGGAGCAGCCACCGTAGACGAAAGTGTCTGTGGCGGAGGTGGCGGAGGTGGCGGAGCAGAGCCAAGGACCGGTTGCGGCGAGGAGACAGAAGACGAGTGAGAGAGTGTTCCTTAGTGATGCCATTGGCTTTAATGAAAAAGGAGAGAAAGACACTAGCAATGAAAATATATACTTATTTATACATGTATGTAAGTGATTAAGGTCATCTCCAACCCAACTTCAAAATACTATTTTAGTGTGATTTTGACACTAAAACTTTCTCCAACCCAACACTAAAAATCACACTATTTTAGTGCAACACTATAATTTCATACAAAATTTGGTGTGACACTATTCACCACACTAAAACACTATTCATCTCACTAAAACACTATTCACTTAATTTATTAATAAAATGGACAATTAAATAAATGACAAATAAAACTATAAATACATATAATATTATAAAATAGCTTTTAGTGTAAAATTTGGTGTTATGGTTGGAGAAGAATTTTTTTTTAATGTTGAAATTACACTAAAATAGTGTGGTTTTGACACTTAATAGTGTTATGGATTGGAGATGCTCTAAGGAACCGATAGCGCTATTTAGTCAGAATTATGTACAATATTTTATCAAAAAAAGGAAGTCTAGTAAAAAAAGTAAGGACAAAAGTATATTTTGAACTTGGAAAAGAAAAGGCTGTGTTATTTTAGAGCTTTCATTTCTTTCATGGTCTTACGGAGTATTATGAATACACAAGACCATGAAAGTTAAGAAACAGTTTCTTAATCTTTTAGTTAAAAGTTAAGAAACAATTTTTTATATTCTCCTAAGAACTCTACTTTAATAAACCATGGATAATGATGCTCTTAAGCACCCATCCCTAAAAAACCATGAATAATGATGCTCTAATCTCTTATATATTAAATGAAAAACATTGTAATAAATATGTTCCCACTAAACTGGACACATGTCACGTGTAGAAACATTGTAATAAATGCTTTCACACTAAAATAGACACATGTCGCATGTAGAGAGCTTATCAGCCAAACTCTACATAAATATGTTCATACTATGTACTTTACATTTTTTTAAGATAAAACCCACATGCATGGTTCTTCTTTACGTTATTTTTACTGTTTACGAATAGAGCTCGACAAATTATTCACAAATTTTGATTCGATTCGTTATATGTTTTGATTCGAACCGAAAAATCCGGATATCCGTTACTCTACGAAGTAAATCAAATACTAAAATGTAACATCCGTAAAAAAAAAACAAATCACAAATATCAATATTTATAGGAACGGATATCTAATATGATCCGTTATATGCATATATATATATATATATATATATATATATTTAAAGAATTATATATAAGTTATATATTATAGTTTATATAAATTTTACAATATTTTTGTTTTTAAATAATTTCATTTTAAGAATTTTATTTTTCATGTATTATTTTGAAAAAAATGTCATTTAATATTAATTAACGATATCTTTATATATTTATCAACCATCTTTATATACTTTTACATACACATACATGTAAACATTGACGTGAGCACCTAATAACTAAATATTTACCACAACTGAAATATCTAAATTTTTTGGAAGTTAAAATGATTTGTCTTAATAATTTCTTTTCTTTTTTAAACCATTATCCGTTTAGAAACTATAATATGAAACCATTGGTTCGACATCACGACTATCTAAGATTCATAACATGAAAACAAATAAATAATAGTAATTTTTGATTATCACAGAGAAAAAAAACAAAAACATCAAACATTTTAACCGAACAAACCAAATAAATATTGATTTAAAATGATTGTTATATTTTGTGAGATTAAAAACCAAAAACAACTTTAAACAGAATCGATATCCAGATTAAACAAATTAATGTCTCCTTATTAAAAAATAACGACACTAATAATTACATTCCACACAAGGCGCACATTATTACCTAGTTACGAGGTGTTAGTATTATTTTGTGGCCGAAGTTTAGTAAATGTAGATAGCCAAGTTTTTATAATGGTTATAGTTGATATCATGATAAGAAGACTCCAACCCTAACTCTTCAATATTTTGGGTAATTTATAAACCACTAGACCACAGTGAATTAGATGGTATTATATATTAATCAGTGCTCTCATTTATTTAATTAAAATGGATAGTACTACTACCCAATATTTTGTTTTTGAAAGAACAACTACCCAATATATTTGATTGTTTTCTTAACTAATATTTAGAGTCTTTTGTTTAATTAATTTCACAGTCTGCATAGTTGAGCTTATAATCAAACTATTGATAAATGTTAGAGGATCGATGTGATCCCAAAATCAGCAAATTAGTGAGGCGCATAAAGTTATTGTTAAAGTGTATAAGGTTGTTAAGCTAAAAAACTGTATACGGTTTAATTATATTTCAGTACTAAGATGTGGCTGGCTTAGTTTTATTTACTTGTGTAGTTTGACTAACAAAGCTTTAAATTAGACTTTTCGCAAACTAGGTATACCCATGTAACAAAGCTAGTTATTTCTTAAAATAGTTTATTCTCAATAGCAGTAATTATCATTGTTATGTTCTTACTTGATATGATTTACTATATCACTACGTATCTAGAATGTAACTTTAAAGTCGTCCAAACTTTTAGACAATAACTTCAAATAATCAAATTTGCAGTCCGAAAGATAAGTAGTTCACTAAGTAAAGTTCGACTAAAGGGGTAAAATTTACTAAAACAATTGAACGTGTAATTTAGTAAAAAAAAAAAAAACAATTGAACGTGAACTTTGCAAACAGAGGCTGTTTACTCTACATTCTTCCTAAAAACAAGACTTATTCTTAGGTACACTTCCTAAAGTGAACCCAGAGCCGTGCTCACCCATATAAAAAAAAGGCGATGGCCTCAGACCCCTCATTTTCTCACTGAACTTAGAGCCCCTTTTTTACGAAAATATACTTAATTAACTATATCTTCTAAAGATATTGTTATAACTATTTATTATAATCCTTAAAAAATAATCTTCTTCTTTCTTGACGTTTATATAACAAAAAACGTTAGTCTTCTTTTTCACAGTCTTGATATTTTAATGATCATAATTTATGTTTTCTATATCATATTCTTAACTAACTACTTTAAACTTGTTGAATATAATAGTTACAGAGAAGTATAAACTGTGATAAATTTATATGTATATTTAAGTAAATAAAATAAAGTTTTCATCATAAAAAAAATACATGATATATAATGTTTGTTATAACTTCATTTTGTAATAATAGTTTAAACACTAAGAACATCAGAAACTATTTTGTCATATTCTTAAGCAAAAATTATTTCCTCATATTTATAGTTTATCTTTTCAGAATTTTTTCAAAAATATGATGTTTGCTAAAAATTTTAAATTTCGCCTCAGGCCCCTGGAAACGTAGGCACGGCACTGGGTGAACTTCTAGGTTCACCAACCAATATAATTATTTTATTTTATATTCGATATCTTTTAAAAAAGAAAACAAAATATTGTCAAATTATATTATGTTTTTAAAATTAAAATGTAAAAAAAAATAGTAATAATTACAAAAAAAAATATTTTACGTCGTCAGCATAACATTAAACCCTAAACCCTAAATTCTAATCCTTAAACCCTAAACCCTTGGATAAACCATAAACTCTAAAATAAATCCTAAACTCTAAATCAAAATCACTATACACTAAAACATCAAGCGTTTAGGGTTTAGGGTTTTAGTGTTTTTTATTTAGAGTTTAGGATTTATCCAAGGGTTTAGGGTTTACCCAAGGGTTTAGGGTTTACCCAAGAGTTTAGGGTTTATCCAAAGGTTTAGGGTTTATCCAAGGGTTTAGGGTTTAGGAATTAGGATTTAGGGTTTAGTGTTTTGTTGAGAACATTAAAAATATATATTTTTTAATTCTTTTTTCTGTAACTATTATTTTTTTTTACTTTTTTATTTTAAAAACATAATATAATTTGAGAATATTTTGTTTCCTTTTTTAAAAGATATCGAATTTAAAATAATGAAATCCTATTGGTTGGTGAACCTAGAGGTTCACCCTAGGGGGTGAACCCAAGAATGACTCTAAAAACAATGCATGCTTTCATGTTTATGGTTACTTTATGTATTCAAATTGTAGGTAGTTTTAGTTAAAAACACCAATATTAGAAAAAGTGTTTATTTGTTAAAAAGTAGTATTATTTAATATATAATTTTAATTAATTATAAAAAATTTACATTGAAATGTTAAAACTATTTATATTGTGAAACAATTGTTTTGATAAAACTACTTATATTATATTGGGTACTTAGTTGTAAACTTGTAATCGATTATATTTGATATATATATATATATATATGTATATATATATATATATGATTATTATAATTTTTTAGCTGTATTTAAACTTATATTTTAGTTTAATCTAACCTAAAATAACATAAAAATTCAAATACTTCAAAAAGTAAATTACGCTGAAACAACAATCATCACATTTTAATTTAACAAATATTTTTTTTGCTTTAGTTCTTGATCAAATTAATGAGCTAAACCTATTGTTCTCTTAATTTAAAATAATAATTAAGTTGCAAAAAAAAAAAAAATTAAAATAATAATTATGACTAATCTTCCATACAAAATCATGTCAAATTGAAAAGCTGAATATTCTCTTTCTTTCTTGTTTTGCTAATAATTCTCAAAGGGACTAGGGTAGGTGGGTGATCCAGAGAGCTTTTTAATCAGTGTTCATAAAAGAATCCGCAGTTGTTCTTACCTTTATTTACAAATTAGAATTGCAAAGAAAGACGAAACCTTTTTCGAGAGAAAACACAGCTATCCAACTGTAACATCGCACTCACCGAGTTTCCACTTCATCTTTTTAGGATATTCATTGCTTGCTCTCGAAGGAACTCTTGTACCACTTTATTTAATCTTATTTAATTTATTCATTTTATAAATTAAGAGAGTTTATGTGCTGTTGTTAAAAAAAGGGGAGAGAGAGTTTATGTGCTACAGGCTATATAGCTAACACTTAACCCTCATTCTAAAATTCAGACAAAATGGAAAGTATTATAAAAAAATTATACTTGTAGTCATATATTAAACATTGTTAGTATGAAAAGTTGTCACGAAAATTTTATTAAAAAAAAAGTTGTCACGAAATTAAAACTAGTAACAGTTTAACCTTTTAATTATTGAAGCTAAGACGAATGGAGTCTATGGCTTCAATTGGTGACTATGGAATAAATGAAATGAATGAAAAAAAGTCTGAACAAATTTTCATTTAATGAATTGAATTGGAAAAGAAAAGTTGAACAAAGAGGAAAAATATAACGAAGAGAATTGAACGAATATTAAACATGAATGGTAGATAAAAAAGATGAACTTATGTTTTCATATTTTAATAGATATAATAAGCATTAAAGTACACGCACAATGAGACCATGAAGTTTTAAACTTCTTATACAATTTAACTTCCTAACCTAAGTATGTCAAAACACCACACAAATGATCTATATTTAACAAGTGTCCTAGAAAAGTCAATAAATCAATTTAACAAGTGTCCTAGAAAACTCATACGAATATTAAAAACAGTAACGAGATTGTTATGGGTACATGGTGGAGTTAAATTGATATTGGGCATGTTGCGCCTGTTTAAGAATTATCTTTATTTTTTATTTTATTTTTTATGTTTTTAAAACATTTCCACTAGTTCCTCATCAAATTTAGAAGAGGAAATATTTTTTCATGAGTTCCCAAATATATGAGGAAAATAAAGAAAAATAGTGGGACCCATGTATTAACAGTTTGACAAAAATTTCAACTGAATTGGTAACATTTTTAAGGAACAACCAATTCATCATATATTTTTCCTAAATACTAATAATATTTAAAATAAATAAATTAACGGTAAATAATATTTTGGTATTTTTTGAACTAAAAGTATCCGGCAAGACTAAAATGTTTTTGCCTCTAGAATTATATAGTTTCTCCTTTCTCTCGTATACTTCTTCTCCTTTTTTGAACTTTTTTCTGACAACTATTCTAAAAAAAAACTTTTTTCTGACATCAAAATAATTTTGAACTTATTTCTTCTCTTTTCTCTCTTCATTTTTATAGAAGACAATATTATTTTCATCAGTAAAAAAAGTATGTTCTGAAACTTACTGAGGCTTTAACAATAAATTTTAAGTTTTGAAATTTATTTATATATACATCGACCCTTTCGTTTCATTAAGCTTTACTTGACGATGACGACGGCAAATAATGTAAGAAAATCTAAGGGGTATATTTAATTGAGAATTTGTGGTAATTATATTAAACTGACAAATTACTATTATTCAAATATGTATTTTAAAAATTCTTTTAAAATTCTTTCTTTTTTTTTGAACCATAGAATTCATTAAAATCCATTTTTATTAAATTTGATATTTCATAAAATACTTTAAAACTCATTATTTCTAAAAATATTTTAAGCATATTTTCAAAATTTTTAAATAATTTCAGAGTATTTGGATAGAGTTTTTTCAGTTAAAAAAATCAAATGTTATAGCTTTAGGTGAGATTTTAGAGTGATTTAACAAAAAAAATCATATTAATCTCTCTAATTCATATAAAATCATCTACGGAATTCAGACAAAAGCACTTGTAGGTTTTGTTTCCAGAATTATTCCCGCGGAACTAGTTCATTGGAAAATGCCCAAAAACTGTGATCTATCGGGAATAATTTATGACTATCATAAGTCCGTCAAAAATGATTCCCAATGACCAAGTGTCCATCAAGAATAATTTCAGACGATGTGATCGGTCGGGAATAATTCCTAACATTTTTTCGTCGAGAAATTTCCTAACAACCATTGTTTAGTCAGAATTCTCGACGAATTTTTGACAGAATTTCAATAATATATTTTTATTTCGTTAAATCTAATATTTAAACTTAAATATTTTTAAAATACAATTAGTTAAAATTTATAATTAAAATAGCAGAGTTTGTATTTGTAATTGCTTAAATGAGAACACAGACGAAAGAAACTGCCAAAATATTCATCAGGTGGGTATTTACTAGTGTGTTTTGTAAAAGATGTCAATCGGGCTGGTCTGGCTAGGCCAACACCTGCAAAACTTGTAAATATTTGAGTCTTGCTCGATCCAAATATTTTTGCTATACTCTAAAGTCCAACACGATCCTAATAGGGCTTTACGAACTAATATTAATAACGTTATATATACTTTTTCACCATTTTAAAACATATACATTATAAAAAAATCAGTTTCATTTTTTTACATGTAAGCAAGTTTATACTTTTGTTATTTTTTGTATGATGCATTGGTTATTAAGCCTTGTAGACAAACAATTTTAAACAATAGGGATCCAAACAATTTTAAACAATAGGGATCCAAAGTAAACAACACATCTATTTTGAATATACTAAAAGTCTTTCATATAAAAAGCTCAACTCTGTTTATTTAATAGTTAAATCTTAAGAAAAATAATCTTAATAGTAATTAAAAAACGATAATGGTTGCCACTCTCTTTTTATTGCTTTAGTAGGAGCCACCGAAAAAAGAAATTCTTTATGTTTATCCGTTGATAATATCAAAACCAAATAAATCACTGTTTCAAAAGTCGATTAATCAGAATGTTTCAAACAGTCGATTAACTAAAATTTCATATTGTTTATTCGGAATAACCATAGTATAAGAAAACCATATCATAGACAAACAAATATAACAAAAAAAAACTTATACTAAACGCAGACAAGCGTTTTGCACTTTATAATTTTGAAAATAAAACATCTTTTACATAAAGAAGAATGAACATGTGATAAATTTAGAATGTGACTTTTGTGATAATCAAAAGGTATATTCACAGTTTTCATATTTTCTTTGTTAGAGTTCAGATCAAGAATATTAAAACAATAGGTTAATATCAAAAATGGCTTTGGTCACAAAAATGATATTATCTAAACTAAGATATATAGTTTTGGATTTTCGAACCAGCAACAACCCAGATGAGTCTAAGTCCAAAACATCTAAAGCCCAAAACATCTATCCAAAATAAATTGAGTTTTTTGCAAAATTGATTCAAAACTCAAAGTCAACCACAAAACTAACCTATATTTTTTTAGAAATGTTTTTTGCCCTATTCACCC
Organism: Brassica rapa; assembly: GCF_000309985.2. Lineage (NCBI taxonomy): Eukaryota > Viridiplantae > Streptophyta > Magnoliopsida > Brassicales > Brassicaceae > Brassica > Brassica rapa. The sequence continues at coordinate 8,299,503 of NC_024798.2, read as the reverse complement.
CACAAGTTCATATTATTCACGAAAATACAGTTAATTTTTTTCGAAAATGGTTTTTTTACTCTCTCAACCTCATCATCTTCAAGTATTTACAAGATTGCCATTGCCATCAATACACCAACCACCAAGAACAACCAATTTGAAGCTCTTAATGCACCTCAAATCTATTTACACTCATTCTTTCTCAATTCTTATGAATTAAAAACAACATCTCTTTCACTTTCTCTCCATATTCATCCAAAAATACCCATTGAAGCTTACGATTCTTGGTGGGTCACTTTTGTTTGAGATTATGCGTGCTTGGAGAAAACTTTTATGTGCTAAACAAGTTATCTCACTGGTTGAAACTATGAAATCAGTTTTTTTCCACATCTGTTCGCCCAGACGACTTTCGGGTAAGTCTTCTGGCTGTAGACGACTTCCAAGGAAGTTTTCTGGTCAATGTAGATGTTAGTTTTGCAATTGACTTTTAAATGTGTTTTTAGAGACGATTTCGTCCATCTTTGTTTGTTAAAAAAAAAATTAGAAACAACTTTCATGTAAGTCGTCTAAGGTAAACATGTTAGTTTTGCATTTGACCGGATTATATCAGAAATTTGACTTTTCCTGGACGACTTACACATAAATCGTCTAGTAGAAAATTAAAAAATCAATATTTTGTTATATCTAGAGTTAGTTTTACAGTCAGACTTACACGAAAGTCATCCATGATTTTATTCTGAGATTCTGGTCAAACCTTGTTTATCTTGGACGACTTCCATGTAAATCGTCGGACGGGCTTACAATATCTCAGAAAACTCATAAGACTTTCCTGCACATCGTCTAGACGACTTAAAATATCTCAGAAGACTCAAAAGACTTATATTCGTAAAAATGAATTATGTTTTTTTGTTTGGTCACAAGAAACTGACTGTAATTTTACAAGTCTTTTATATTAGTTTTGCATTTGATTGAAGTTTGACTATAATTTTGCATTTAAAATCAAGTTTTGAGTCATATTTGGCAAATTGTCATTTACCCAAAATACTAATTTATTTATCTATATAATTAAGCTCAAACTTGGTAATTTTGTAGGGTTAGGCGAACTCGTACTACTTACGGCAACCTTAATTGACATGTCCACATTCTGTGCAGGGGATCCGCGTGATAAATGTCGAGATTGACGGGGGATCGTTAAGGAGATTACACTTAAGATGATAGAGTCAGTGAGTGAGAAAAAATGTAAGTTGGGGTTGAGAGGATGGCTTTCAGAGACCTTCTTGGACGCATTGTGGAGGAACAGTGGAACTGGTACGAGACCTGCTAGTACATATTCGTTAAGGGTCTGCTTTAGAAGCTCTAATGAAAGGTACGAAAATGGAAAGTAAGATGGTGTTATTTCCTGATTTCTACAGTTTTCCCATTACCATCTGATAGTTTAGTTTATTTTGGATCGGATAAGGTGAATAATGGGTGTGTAGCTAATTCTCAAAGCTTTCCATTACCGTTTCTTGTTTCACTCAATCAATGTTTTCTTACAAGCTTTTAGATTGTCTGCTTTCTTTATCTGTCTGATGAGTAGATATCTCAAGACGCTGGTTCTGAGCTTGACTGCAAACACTTGTATTAAAATTTTGAAAATGAAGAGCCTGTTATGCACAGGAGAGGAAGTGAAGAATGGTATAAATAGATACATGTTGTAATTTGGTAGTCCATGCTTGATATTTTCCAGTGTGGAAGAGACCACATGTGACTTTCATCTCCTATTACTATGAGATCGCGAGTGGAACAATAAAGGTGAAGAGATAAAGGAGTTCAAAGTTACGATCATAACAAATCCAAGATTTGCAAAATTAACTAAAACTCGTACATAACAAGCAAAGGATTGGTCACAACTAACACATAACAAGCATTGATGCTATACCCAAACACATAAACTTAAGAAACCAAAATATACTTTGGTAACAGACGTACAAACAATCTCTATTATCATTCATCAGATTCATCTGAATCCTCTGCCGTAACATCAGACGAAACTTCTTCTTCCTCAATTACCTCATCTGTATCTCTCTCTTTCACTTTGCTTGCCATTATTTTGGCTAAAGCAGCAGTTTTACTTGCCCTGTGTGACCGGGTCATCAAAGTATTAGGAGCAGAAGGTGGAGGAGATGTTTCTTCTTCATCTTCTTCATCAGAGGATTCTTCAATCCTCCTTACTCGTCTTCTTGAAGGAGCTGGTCTTGTTGAGCAAGGAGCAGGTGTCTGTGGTACTGTTACAGGTGCAGTGATGTCCATGTCGTAATTTACTCCTAGTGATTCTGTAAATAACCATTACAAAGAAACAAACAATCAAAGACGGACTATATCACTTTATCTAGCTTTATATATAAATAAATCCAAAGTTTTAGTCTATCATCTTATAAAGTCTAAAATGTATAATGTACAAAGGCAAAAGATCAACGTACCAAAGATGGACTTTGCTTCATCTTGTGAAAGCTCCTCGTTTGGAGTAGCATCCAAAGATTTTAGATGTTCGAGCACCAGTTTCACTTCCTTAAGAAGGTCCTTCTCTGAGCATACAGAATCTGCGACTCGGCTTAAAATATTTTTCATCAACTTCATTACATTTTGTTCTGATGATTTTAGATTGAGCAGCACAAGTGTTTTGCATAGTGCTAAAACATATGCCTTCTCAGCTGCAGTCTTCTTTGCCTTGAAGCTCATCATCTGTAGGAAACAATATTATCAAAGGAACCTTCTTAGCCAACTATGACGGGAAAAGAGATTCTACCCATCAAAAGAATATAACGAACCTCGATGACTATGCGTATGGCTAACCCTTCTTCTGTACGGTCTAGTGGAGGCTGGATAGATTCTTCTAGTGAGTCTGGTGATTTGTATAGTGGGGTTTGCATCATCTGCACAATAAATCTAGATGCTTGAACGGCACGCTTGCGTTGATTTGATACGACGTATGAAGAGTTTTTAGAGTTTCCATCATCAATCCCAGGCCACATTGAACGTATGAGAGGCACAAAAGCCTTTGACACGTATCCCTACATCACATGCCAAATAATTAAGCTGACAACTATATAAAACTAATCAACATATGAACAAACACGCCATGAAACCTCTTTCTTAAGGACATATCATGATCTTTGTTACCTTATGCTTTTCCGAGAGGGAAGCGTAGTGCTCGAAGAAGACAGATAAACACTGTTTGAACCTGGACAATAATTAAGCAGAGCAAATCATTAGTGGATATTCTGATGACAAAAGTTATCAATCGAACAAAACGGGATCCCTATACCTGAGTTGTTCCTTTGATTCCTCGCTGAAGTATAATGAAATCAGCTTGACCAAAACAAAAGGATATAAAGATGCAGGCAAGTTTGGAAACTTCTCTCCTAGAAGAAGAAGTTTCGCAAATCCCTCCCCGACAGTTGCTTTAACCGACTCATTCTCAGTGCTCTCTGTGTATGCTCTCCAGTCCTCACTTTCAAGTCCAGCATACAACAGATCGAGCGTCTTAAAGTTTAAATCTTCTTCGGCATTGGACAAGTCGACAGGTACGAAATCAATGTTCTCGTCCTCAAATTGTGACAAGAGATCTTGTCCCATTGCCTTATCAACTTCGGCTGGGCTATGCCACATCCCAAGATCCACTAGTGCTTTGGAAGCCATAATACTAATCGGAGGAGGGCTTCTACAAAAAGCTACCCGTAGCTGCCTTACTAGCTCTTCGCTAGGTTTCTTTTCTAACAAACCAAACAGACCGAGGCACTTTATTGCAATCCTTTGCACATCCAAGTGAGTGTGTTTTGCCTGCATTAAACGAATCATATCAGAAAGAGTATTTGTTTGTGCAGTATCCAAGAAAGCTGGACAGTGACAAAATGATGACCAGGTTCTGTATTGTAAACAGAGGAGTAGAAAACATACCCCTGGAAGCAACAAAGCATGCAATATCTCTTCTGGTTCAATAGCCTTCTCTCGCAGTGAATGTAAAGATTCCCCATTTTCCAAGAGAAGACTTGTCAGAGAAAGCATGTGCATCCACTGCAGGAAATCCGCAGTCCTTTCCCTACAAGGTCTGGCTAGTTCTTCAACAACAACAAGTATAAGTTGTTCATATTCTCCGGGGGCAGAATGGACTTTCTTAGCTAATTTGGACACTGCATCAGCCCAATCTTTATCACCACCAAGGTTTATACCGTCTCCAATTACAATACTGTTGCCATCTTCATCTAATTCTTGCTCAAAAGGTCTACGGAGCAGCTCCTGGACAAATGAACTTGCAGTCTTGTGGAGCATAGCGTCAGAGAAATCAAGCATCGTGCCCAGCAATAATAGCTGCCGCGAAGCAAAGTGATGATTCGGTCCTGAAATTTATATGTAAGCAGAAGGTAACTAACTCCCAAACAAACACAGCTAAGTTTTGGTATTAAAAACTTATGTGGACTCACCAGCTTCTATATGAGTTTTAACTAGAACAACATAATCAGAAACTGATGCAGGAAGAATTCTTTCCAGCAAATCATTAGCATCTGAAGCTTCCGCTGCGTAAACTGCTGCCTCAGCTCCCATCGCACTAGCAGCATCAGAACCCTTTGCCTGTGAAACATCTCATCATCATTAGTGTGTCTCGCATGTAAAACCAACAATCGGAGCATATAAATCACTACACGAACCAACAATAATATTTAAAATGCTAGATAGTGGACAATATATTCTAAGAGGATTTTGAGTAAGCTCATGCACATCCTAGATGACATATCTGCGTTTAAGAAAAGGTGAAGCAAACTGACAAAAGATGTTTTATTGTTATGATAGTAGAAATTTCTTCAATTTTTTGTTTTGTTTGAGATCTTACGATGTATCTGAAAATCCATTTTAAGCACATTATCATTCACTGAAGCTAAATATCTTCAGAATTTGTAGCTTCACAAAAATCTTATTTGAAACATAAGAATACCTAACCTCAGTAATGAATAGCTAGTACGCTGCAAACTTACTTGAGCGCTTTTGTGCAACTTCCTGCATATAATCCTCCAGTAAAGAGCAATCTCCGGCTCCATAAGTTGGATGCTGGGCGTAGAACATGTACTCTCATCTAACACATGTATAAGAAATATAAGGCAATGCAGAAAAGGCAAATTACACATATATAGTCCAGACTTCAACAGACCTCTAGCTTCACCATCAGCTGACGATATGTACTGCTGGATGCTTTTATCATCGCTCGGCATTATCAGTCCTTCACTTAACAGGACCTCCAAAGCTGATTCTGCTACAGATTCATAGGTTTCAACATCGAGGTACTTTAGAAATTCGATAGGATCTCCCTGACAAGAGTTTGACAGCCATTGATTTTTCATTAGCTTCAAACATTCCTTTGAAACATTTTCAGCGCGATCAGCAAGCCCTCTTTCCAGAATTGTTGTCCTAAGCTTGATGCTAAAGCAGGGAAATAAAAGAAATTTGTCAACAAGACTAACTGTGGAACGAAAGCATAGAACTCATCTTCAGAGGTCAAATGAGGAATAAAGCGACAAAGTTCTAAGCTTCAATTCACCTTAGACTCTGAAGGGGGACTTTATTAGCGAGAACAGAGTAAGCTGCTTTGCGGACTGATTCGTTAACATCGAGGGTGCAATCGATGATTGCTTGGGTGGTCGCATTAGAAGGAGGCAGTGAAAGAACAATTGTTTTGCGTACCTCCTGGAAACATTAGCAATATAATAAGACTTTGATGATAGCAAAGAAATGGAACAAGGAAGGTAAGAAACTTTTTACAGGATTCTGTTCGAGAGGAAGGACCTCAAGGAGCAAATCAAGAATGTCAGTATTATCAGGATCGTTCACAAAACGTGAAAGAGACCTGACAGCAAAGGTACGGATGACAGGGACTTTGTCCCGCACCCGCACCATCATACAGTCTATTACTTCGTCCCACAGCTCATCCCCCACTTCCACTTCATCTGGCAGCCTCAGTATTATCTGCAATCCAATCCAAAGTCCATAACTTTTCTATTTCTAAGTCGAATTAAACTCCAATTCATTCAATGGCAAATACAATACGTGGAGAATCTTTGATTTTAATTCAAAATAACATGTTTTTCAATTAGAGGAGAAAGGACCTTTGATTAATACCTCGGAGATGATGTGGCACGCCCTGAACCTAGCGTTTCTGTTGGCAGCAACAGAGCCAGGAATCAAAAACCTGAGGAACTCATCGAGAAACTCGTCGCAATCGGAATCGCCACCATCCGAATTGCTACGGAGGCAAGCGAATTCCGCCACGAAGCGCACGATGCGCTCTGCTGCGGCGGTTCTCCGTTGCGCCGCGGCGAAGAGAGGGGTTAGGGTTTTGAAAAACACCGAGGAGAATCGAGGGATAGAAGACGACTCGTCGGAGCGGCGGAGGGCGGCTAGCTCCTTGAGCTTCCGGTTATGAGTGGCGTACGAAGTGCGAGTGTCGTTCAGGATCTTGGCGATCTTGTGGAGGAGATGGAGATCTGCTGAAGCGGTTTCAGATTCTTCGCCCATGTTCACAGAGAAATTTGAATTCTCGACTGAACGCTCTTCCTTGTGAATATGAGAGTTTTCTTTTCTTAATTTAAAAAAAAAAAAGTTGTGTGAGACTTTAGAGATCTATGGGGTTATTCAAAATTTTCAATGAGCGGGAAATTGTGGATATTTATTTTTTATATTGAATTGATCTTTTTCTTCAATGTCTAAAATAATATTTTTCTGAAATAGTAAAAAAACAACCCTTTTAGCAAATGATAAAAAACTATTCAACTATGTTGATAGACAAAGTGATATCATTTTGTTCACTAAACCCGATACAGCGGTTGACTAACGATATGTTATTTAACGTAGGTTTCAGATTTACAAAAGCAGTTTCATAGGAAATTTTAATTTAAACTAGATCTCAACCCGCACAACAGCGCAGATTTTTGTTTATATTTATTTTTATATAAATATTTTGTTATTAATTGTAAATTGATATATATTATTATATATATGCATCTATAAAAATTTTAAAATATAATAATTTTACGGTATTCTTTTTATTGAACAAATTGTTTCAAATTTTCACATGTATTTATATCTTTTTCTATATATATATTTCCGGATTATTATTTCATTATTAAAATCGTAACTATATATATAATGATTAGTAAAATATTGTCATATTGTAACATTTCACAAAATTAAAAATTTTTAAAAAATTAAACTTTTCGCTTCATAGATTTATATTATCGAGTAAATATTAAACATTTAGTTTTTGTTTAATTTAAAAATAAACTATATAGTTTAAAATTTGTTTTCATTGGTTTAAAAGGTAGTAAAGATTAATTATTGTTAGATAATATGATTTTTGTTATTTAAAAAAAATCTTTATAATTTTAAAGGTTAACATTGACAAATATTTAAATAATTAACATATAGAGGTATATTATTACAACATTAAATTATGTATATTTAATATATATTATCTATAAATCTAATGGATCATCTATTGTTTAAATCCAATTATTGATAGCCCAATAAAAATTTTTGGTAGACCCAAAATATAAATGATAAGATTAGAGATTAATTGTAACATGACTTTCTAGGAATAGGTCCATTAGATCCATTTTTTAAAAAATCACACATGAATCAAGGTTGTGATTTTTTTTTTTAATATATAAGATTCAGTTGAATCATATTTAAGCATAAATAGTTGTTCGAATCATATTAAACACGATTAAAATTGTTGGGGTCGTAATATGTCAGTTTCCAAGATAAAAATAGGAGAATCATGTAAGTAAATAAAATTCTGTTACTTTAGTTCATTTTTAGTATATATATATATATATATATATATATATTTATTTATCGATAACTAAGGAATATAACCAAATTTTTATTAATCTAAATCATATGAAGACAATATATGCTGGAGAAAGAATATTGGGACAATAGGTTGGTATTTTGTTTAGTTTTAACAAGACATCCATTTTATTATCATTCAACTCCTAGATTTATTTTTCTATTAAAATTAACACACAAAAATATTTTACTAAATAATTAGATATTCAGTATGGAGCAAAAAAGTCTCAAGATAAAAAGAAGAGAATCATGTAAGTAATATTGAACAAAAAGTTTACAAGATATCATTAATATTTTTACATCACAAGAACTGGATTGACTAATGGTTCATTAATGCTTCTACACCAAGAGAAACAGAACCTAAAGCATCTTGGTTCAGTGGTTTGACTAAGAGTTTGTTAATGCTTATACGCAAAATTTCAATTCTCGTAGAAGTCGAATTATGCAGAATATTGAAGAAAAGGCTTACGAAAGATCTTCAGCATGGTGAAAGAAATACCATCTGAAATTGATCTCGTAGGACGGCTCAGAGTAATGCAGCCAGACGTGAATCCTCATAAAACAAGTAGAATTATTAGTTGTATTATTGTCTATGTAACTTTTTCATAATTTATAATAACATAATTAACCGGTGTCAAAAAATGATGAGATATTATTACCAAAAACACATATATCTTATTTTGGTATTAAGATACATATGTTTTAAGCGAATTAACCATATCAAAATGAATCAAATATATAAAAAACATTAATAGATATTTAAGTTACAAAAATTTAAATAATAGTAATATAATTAAAAAATTAACTTAATACATATATATATATATATTATAAATCATATTAGATATTATAACGTTATTAGTCTTCTAAATAATGACATATGTAAAAATATGTTTATCTTCAAGAAAGAGAGATTTTCATAACTACCTAAATCATTAATGGATAAAATAAAAGTAACTAACATGAGTCTCTTACAAACCAACATCATCTTCTCTCGAGGGTATTCAGCAACGAGATCAAGCATCTTCTCTCTCTCATGTAGCCAGTGTCAAGAGTAATCACATCCACTTAGGGAGAATCGAGACTCAAAACCTCAGAAAATGTCAGCTCCTATATGATTCACAACTTGTATGTTTCTAATATGTGTATGTTTTTGTTTGTTTCAAGTAATTTTTTATTTCTTTTTCTGTTATAAAATCAAAGAAGATTGGTTTAGACTTGTCATTTGAATAATTCGATCTGAACCCAAAAATTAATTGAAAAAAAAAAACTGAATAGTAATGAAAAATTATTTGCCAATGACTGACCATGCTGCTTTGTAGAACTCCATAGGGTAGCTATCTGGACCTGCTTGTAGCATACAGAATAAAACTTCTTTGAATTTCAGCAGCCAAGACCGGCTTGATAAGCAGGCTTGCATCTCCCTTTGAGCAGCGATAATCAATCAGTTATGTTGAGTCTCTATATAATTTCTGCCATATCCTCAGTAAGGATCTCCTGATGGTGTTTCTAGCATTTCTGAATTTTGGTTACCTTGTGAAAGAATTAGGGTCCATGCCGCCGAACCCCAACCATTGGATCTTTGATTTCTGATAATAAAATTATGTCATAATCACTGATATATAGTGTTAGTGTTCTCGGGCATCTAAGGCTGCTTTAAACGTAGAGGTTTCTGCATTACTTCATTTTCCTTTATGCATAGGTAATTATAGGTTGACTTAACTCGCTCAATAAGATAACCAAACATATCCATGTTAAGTCCATGCAACTCAGCCTTAAACAATAGCTTAATATGAAACTTCTTGAGACAAGAATGGTATAAAAGCTTAAAATTGTTCCAAACCTGTGAAACCACATTCACTACAAGAAAATAGCTTGTTTCTTACGGATGATTTCGATGGAGATCCGTCAGAAAAGCCATTTCCGACGAATATCTGACGATAAAAATCGTCGGTCTCATCATGTCGTAAAACAAAATTTTGTCACAATTTCGTCGGGTTTTCTGACAAATATCCAATGAAATTTCGATGGACATATTTTCGACGAAATTCCAACGGAAAATTTTGGACGAAATTCTAACGAAAAATTTTGGACGAAATTCTGATGGACACATTTCCAACAAAATTCTCAAGGATATATTTTAGACAAAATCATGACGAATATATTATGATATCTATCGGAAATTTTATAAATTACTAAAAATAAATTAAAAACATTATTTAAAATATAATATTTAAATTAATTAATCAATTAAATAAAAGATTAAAAATAAAATTTAAAATTAGAAAAACGTTTTTGTAATATAATTATTTTTAAAATCGTTTATAATAAATGTTTTTTATAAATTTTTAAAAACATAAAACTTTTTATAAATTGAAAATATATTAAGACAAAAAGAAAACTTTTTAATAAATTAAAAAAAACATTTTTGTAATTGAAACCGTTTTCTAAAAATTGAAAAACGTTTTAATTAAATCTAAAAAAACGCAAAAGCCTTTTATAGATTGAAAAGGTTTTCAAAAAAGTGAAAAATGTTTTTATAAACTTTTAAAACCAGAAAACATTTTATAAATTATAACAAACTTAAAAACTTTTTATGAAAACTTAAAATGTTTTATAAAAAAAACTTAAAACGTTTAATAAAATCATAAAAACGTTTTAAAACAACAAAAATAAGAAAAATTTGAAAACATTATATATATTATTTTACTTTTAATTTTTAAAAAAATTAAACTTTCAAAAATTATAAAAAACTCCAAAAAAGGTTTTAAATTTTGAAAAACTTTTTATAAAATAATAATGAAACTTAATAAATTTCACAAAACAAAAAATTAAATATACAAACCACAAAATCACAATCAAAACCTATCTAAACCACAACCTAACAACAAAATCTAACATCTAATTCATAAAATTCTTCATCCTAACATATATCCAACATTCGAAACCTAAAATTCACAATTTGACAGTCAAAAAGTAACATAAGTCAAATGAGAAAAGGAAAGAGATGACTTACATAATTTGTGAGGTGGATTTGAGGAGTTTAAGGCTTAGAATCGCCGGATTAGAGAGAGAGAGAATCTGAGAGAATTTGTGTGTGTTTAGAGAGAGAGAGAGAGAGAGAGAGAGAGAGGAGAAATGAGGAAGAAGAAGAGGCTTACGTTTTTATATTAAAAGTTTCTGACAGATTACGTTCGTCGGGAAATCGTCGAAATTTTTTATTTTGGCGCTTCGCAAAATATTAGGCGGTTTTTTTGGGGGCAAATTTCAATTTCCGACGAATATATCATTTTTGTTGAAAATTCATCGGAATATACCATATCCGTCACAAATTTCTGACGGATTTCCAATGAATTACATATTGGGGTTTCAAAACATAACAAAAATAGACCGATAATAACCATTGATACTAAATTGATGATTTTTAGGGGTTTATAGTCTTCATAATGTTTGAAACACACACAAATTAAAGATTGTAAGATGGATCACCATTAAGTATTTGCAAGTGTATAAGTGTTAACGAGCAAGGTTATATATATCTGTCGATGCAACCATCACAAGAATATATAAATATATATATATATATATATCTTTAAATAATTGAGGTATTATTAACCCACATCATATTTATCACTTAATATATGTCATGGTGATCTTGTAGGTATCCAGTTTAACATTTATTTTGAATATTTCTTATCTAAAATGCAAGTTTATCGGAAATTCTTCGAAAATTTATGACGAATTTCCTACGAAATTTTTTCAGTTCGTCGGAAATTTCTAACGAATTTCCTACAAAATTTGTGCATTTCATCGTCAAAATTTTCTAACGAATATGTGACGAAAACATAAACCCCAAATTTATACCCTAAATCGTTTAATCTTCCTCGGGAGTCGTCGGTATTTCGTCGATTATTTCCAACAAAAGAAAATTTATCGGAAATTCCTAGGATATTTATGACGAAATGCCGCCGAATGGTAAGACTTCATATTCCTCGTAAATTCGTCAGAAATCCCTCAGAAATTTCCGACGAATATTTCTACCGTCAGAAATGACTATGTTTTCTTGTAGTGATCGGATGATCCATAAATTAGTTTTTCGGACGAATATTTTTTCCGTCAGAAATGACTATGTTTTATTGTAGTGATTGGATGATCCATAAATTAGTAACTCCCACTACTGCCCTAGAAATTAACTATATTTCCCTTCATAACTCTCTTCTTTTAAGGGCATAGTTAGAGATACAAACAAAGGAGCTAAGGAAGGTATCTCCCCTTGATTTGTACCTCACCCAAACTGTAATCATTTGGTCACTAGTTATAACTTGGAAAACGTCCACATCCTCGGACCAGCACATCCAAATTCTACCCAATCTATGGTGTGAATAGATACAGTTCTAACCTAGGAACGTAGCATCAAATAGCTTCTGAAAGTTTCCTTCATAGACTCGTGTCTCAATCAAACAACCAATCTATCTATCTATTACAATAAAATAGACTTGCCTCTCTCCTCATGAAGCCACATCAGCATGGAGAGATGAGCATTTTAGGACACGTGGCACCGGAGGATTTTGCTACATTCGGCTGATTTTGTGCCTTGATGTGAACTGGGCCTTTTCTTTGATTTTCTGGGCTTATACATAAAATTCTCTGCAGGCCCAATGAAAGAGAGGGTTTCATCTTCTCCTTAGCTACGAGCTTTGTTTCTCAGAATTTTTCAGAAAAACTTTTGTCGATCAAGTGACTGTAACGTTTCAGAAATTTAATCAGCGCTTTAACATGAGTAACCCACTCCTCCCACTCTGAAATATTCAATCAACCTCATCGCCTCCCAAAGTAAAAGACTTAACTCCGAGTATAAATCTCCAAGTTTCAAGCGATGTGCACAACTTCAACGAGATCGATAAGACAAATTTGTTCTAATTACAACTCCAACAATCGTGAATTCCTTCATCCTCTTTGCCGATCGGAAAGCCGGATGCTGTTCCAACACAGCGGAGGTTCGTTTCCAAGCTCAAGAAAGGCGGTGAACTCATGTTGACATTTTACTCATTGACGAACTGGTAATCACGTCCTTCTCCTATTAGAAATAGAAATAAACTTGTCGTAGTATCTATATCGATTGTCTAATCTTTTGATTTATTTCTTTCAACCAGTCGACCATTATGCAAGGGTCTGTTAGTGTGAACCGTCAACTCAGATTCAGAAACTTTTCAGCGAAAATCTTTCGATTTATTTCTTCCAAACAGTCAAGACCATTTTTGTTGATGTAACGAGAAGCAACAAAAATTCCAGTTGTCTGATGCGCCCCTGTCCATAGGGTTCAAAGATAGCACTTCTTTTGAGAAACTAACGGAGGACGTCAAGCCCATACCTACTGATTCGCTCCTATCCATACGCTTCAATGGTTACATACTGTTCTTGATCATCTTTTTAAAACTTTGTCACCTTTTCAATTGCTATATGAATCATTTTATTTTATTGTCAAACAGTTAGTTCCCTTATTGGAGTATTTATAAAACAGAAGCCTGACTGATGTTTTTCTTTGCTATTAGGTACTCACTTTAATCCCACCATATGAAGGGAAAAGGGTGCTAGAACTTGGAGCTAGCATCAGTCGTTTCACTGATGAACTGGCTCAAAAGGCTGGTGAAGTCATCGTCCTTGACTTCATCGAAAGCGCCATTAAGAAGGTTTGTTTTACCAATACTTTGGTTTGGTAGCTCTTTGTATTAAGTTTCTTTGTTGATGTTGTGTTCTTGTAGAATGAAAGTGTGAATGTATCTCTCTGATGTGTGCTGATGTGACATCTCCAGAAAATCGAAGATGGATCCGTTGACTTGATTTTCTCAAATTGGTTGCTCATGTATCTCTCTGATAAAGAGGTGATATCCATTTCTCATTATGTGATTCTCTTTTTACTGTAAAAGAGAAAACATTTTAAATCTTATAGATGGGATGCAGGTGGAACTTTTGGCAGAAAGAATGCTTGGATGGGTAAAGCCAGGACCATACATTATCTTCAGAGAATCATGCTTCCATCAATCATGAGACTGCAAGCGAAAATCAAACCCCACTCACTATCGTGAACCAAGATTCTATACAAAGGTTTGTTGTCACTTGGCTCCATTCTCTCGAATCTAATGTTTTGGATGAGTTGAGCTTCTTTTTTTAGAGTGTGCTAAATTTTAAAACGTATGGTGTAATGCAGATTTTCCAGGAATGCCAAACACGTGATGCTTTTGGCAAATCATTTGAGCTCACTATGGTTGGTTGCAAATGCATTGTGGCGTATGTGAAGAACAAGAAGAATCAAAATCAGGTAACTAATTATTTTCTTTATTAGACTGTCTACTTTTGTTGTCATTTGATGGTGTACCTTATTCATTACCAAGAGGTAAAGCTTTATCGTCCATGTTATGTCAGATTTACTGGATTTGGCAAAAAGTAAGCATGGAGAATGACAAGGACTTCCAGCGTCTTTTAGACAATGTTCAATACAAGTCTAATGGGATCTTGCGATACGAGTGTGTCGTAGGGCAAGGATATGTGAGCCCTCGCGGTTTTGGTAAATCCCATTTCTAACTCTTTATCTTCATACAGACATGCGTGCCTCTTGTCTCTAAGTTGTTATAATTAACAGAGACAACTAAAGAATTTGTGGCGAAGATCGAGCTGAAACTTGGACAGAAAGTCCTTGATGTTGATTGTGGTATCGGAGGATGTGACTTCTACATGGCTGAGACTTTTGATGTTCATGTTGTCGGTATTGATCTATTGGTCAACATGATGTCTTTCGCGTTGGAGCGTGCTATCGGGGTCAATTGCTCAGTGGAGTTTGAAGTTGCGGATTGCACCACAAATACATATCCTGATAACTCTTTTGACGTCATTTACAGCAGTGCCACTATTTTCCACATCCAAGTAAGCAGTATTCACTCTTGAAGATTCATATCCCTTTTAAGAGTAATCATCATTTGTCTTTTTTTTTTATTTCCATGACAAGCCAGCTCTGTTTAAGACATTCTTCAAGTGGCTTAAACCAGGTGGAAGAGTTCTCATCACTGACTATTGCAAGAGTGATGAACCTTCGTCTCCATTATTCGCAGAGGTCATCAAACAAAGAGGATATGATATCCATGATGTTCAAGCCTATGGACAGGTTTGTGTTGATAATAAAACTGGATTATTATTTCTGTTTTTGAGGGTGCTATGAATCATTTAACTTTCTTTCCTGTAGATGCTTAAAGATGCAGGCTTTGAGGATGTGATCGCTGAGGACCGTATTGATCAGGTGACTCTCACACACATACACATACATGTACAAACGTACATTTCTTTGTACAATATGCTAATTTTAGCGTGTAAAGTATTTTTATATTCTCAGTTTGTCAAGGCCTGAGTTAGAGAAAGTGGAGAAAGAAAAGGAAGAATTTATTCATCAGCGACTTCTCAGAAGTAAAAAAACATGATCAATCAAAAAGAATCAGTTCCAGATTTCTCATGTTGTTAAAATCAGAGAGCTAGCATACCTAGTGACGAACCACTTGTGTACGTATATTGTCATCTAAAATTTCTCATGCAGTAAGAAATGGACAAAAACATATAAAAAGTAGTCAAAGAAAATAAAGTACATTGCGTAAACAAAAGACATCTCATTATAATTACTCGCACGAGTTACAAACTCAGATTTCCTCCGAACGTTTCCACATACTATCATGGGTTCCACACGTACACACACCAAAACAAGTTGATCCTCACAAAGGATGAGTCATCATTTTGAAATTTTGATTTTTCAATCATCACAAAGCATTTGGCTTCTCTTGGGTTTTGTCACAAAGCATCTCTCGGTGTTATCCTCAAATTGTTTGGCTTCACATGTATGTCTCTGTCTTTTTTGTATGTTCTTTCATCTTTCTCCTTTACTGTAACATTTTACAAATGTCATCTCCTTCTTAAAGTGGAAGAAAAAAATAAATAAAATGAATGTAAAAAAAACAACGAAAGGCAAAGGCCTCACAAAGTAACTTGAAAATATAACGATGATGATCACTTTACTACTCAAAGATAATATTGGTCTTGACACACATTACTCAAAGATTCCATTGCCAGGATCTCAAATCTGCAACTGCTTGAAACTTGAAAAAATGAAAGCGCATAATTATTGGGCTGGAACATAATGCTAATATTTTTTTGATTGTTTTGTTCCATTTAGTTATGTAATTGTATAAGTGTTACGATGTATCATTGTTACTATGTGAAAACTGAGAATACAATATTTGATTAAATAGAAATTATATACATTCATTCAATTCAGCTAACATTAAAAGATTAAAGGATTGAGTTCTTGGAAAAACATTTGTATGTGGTTTGGTTCATCTTAATTATCAAATTATTAATGCTTATGCTACAGTTAAAATATTTTGGTTAAATTACATGAATCAATCAGGTTGTAGTTTTAGTGTAAACTCATCCGTTCGAAGGGCGGGCCAACCACTAGGGTACAATATAACAGCATTAACCTAATGTTTTAATGTCTTTTGTTACTTGGCTTATTAAACCCCACACATGTTCCAAAAAAGATTGACGCCATCAATGCTTCTTGTAGGAATTTTTCTTGTTTTGACATTGTACCTTCTGATGTTCACTACTTCTTAACCAAATCTTTGGAATTCACTATAATTTTCCTGGAACTCCTCCCTCTACCACGTTGAGATGAGCTCTGCTAGGTTATATCCATTGTAGTTTTATTCGTTATATCCTCACCATCTGCATACTTACTAGTGTCTCCCTCATTCCCAACAACATCAATTGCATTCATCATTATCATCATTCTCATCCTTAATTTCACATCCTTCTTGAAATTTGGTAGTACTTGGAAACTATTCAACGGCATGCTATTCTCAGCGTCGTCCATGTTAGGACCTCCACAATCTTCTTCAATATCAAGGTAACATCTTCTTCATCAATAATTTTTTTATTCTCCTCATCTCGCTGATTGTTCTCAGAAAATTGAACCAAGTGCAGTTGGGCGGAATACAAAGTTGTCGTGTCCCACAGGGTCGATCTATGCCTTCTGTCCAGATCAGCATACGAGCTAGAATCATCCGACTCTAATGATGCAATAGTGATTTCTTTCCCTTTTGTTGAACGCTTACGGATCAAATATATGTGTTTTGATGAACAGACGAAGAACGAAGAGCAGATCAAAGAAATCTGTAGGTAACGCGGTGTCAAATCCAAAAATAAATAAAGTTAAGGCATAGATATAAGAGTTCGAGAGTGACCAAATACTTGAGATCGTAGAAAGAAATGGAAAATGAGAAAGGAAACTCCTATTTATAAGAAAGATGGCACAAAAATTTGAAAGAACATCATCATTAGATCTATTCAACCTAGCAGTGGAGGAGGTGTTCTACATTCCAAAGAACCCATGATTTCATTTCCCATGAAATCGGAAATTTGATTTGATGTTAAAGCAGAAAATGGTTCAAGGCTATAATTAAAGGAGAACTCGCAGCAAAAACATTCATAAACACACAAAAGTTGGCACAAGAATTAGGGATTTGATAAATTTACTCTCTTCTTACTGAATTCACTGTTTTAAGCAATTTATTTATGTTTTTCCCCGTAATCAATCATTAACTTCTAATAAAAATTTGAATAACTCACTATTAAATTCATGATTGAATCTGAAACACGCGAATTCAGATTCAACACTTATCTACATTCAAGATCAACAACTTTAAAAGATCAACACAATGTAAAAAGATCGACAGCCTAAAGAGATCAAAATGTTGACACTTCTATCAAATTAAGGATGTTTAAGCTACGAGTGATTTACCATTCAATATAATTACTTGACTAACCTCTTTGATTTATGTCTAGTGTTTCAAATCAAAGCAATCAAACAATAACATAATCATGTTTTTGTTCTGTTTCTGAATTTGATCATAGAATATTGCTAGTTGATAGAACCATTATATAAGGTCTTATTAGCTTTTGAATCACACTAAAATAATACAATTCTTCCAAAAAATTATTAAAATTTTGTCTTTTTTTTTGCCCTCGATCCAAAAGACCAAAACTATACTTGATTTTATGTGATCGATTAACTATTTATTAAAAGAATGTCAACAATGTTAATTTATTTATATATATTTATATATATCTGATTTAAATGAAGTATCTATGGTGCCGGCACAAGCATTGATAGCGATGCTGGACCTATTATCTGACTAAAACAAACTCAAACATCCATAGGCCTCGGACTTTTATCCGAGATCCGGATTCGATCCGAGATCCGATCCGGATTCGATCCGAGATCCGATCCGGATCCGATCCAAAAATCTGGATATCCGGAAGGGCCGGATCCGGATATTTTAATTTTTCAGTCCAGATATCCGGATCCGTAAGTTTTGTTAAAAACTATTTCAAAAATAGTAATATTTAAATATATAAAATAATTTTATTTAATATATTTTCATTTTTATAATATTATATAAAAAATATTTTGTAAATTTTATAATATTATACATAGAAATAATTAAAAATATTATATATTTTTTATTTTTAAATTATTGTTAATATTTTATATATTAATACTATTTTTATTTTGTTTTAAAGATCCAAATCCAGATCTGGATATCCGCCGGATATTACAATTTTTAGAAGGATATCCGACATCTGGACATCCAAAAACTCTGGATCCGGATAAAAGTAATAAAATTATGGATTCGCCGGATAAGGATCCAGATCTAGATATCTGAAAATTACCCGGATATCTGATTCGTCCGAAGCTTGTGATATATCTGACTTTTATTATAGTTTATTTTAATTTCATCAAAAGACAGATATTAATGAATTAATAATGTGGTTATTAAGCTTAAGCACGACTTGATACAATAATAGACATCAGTATATTATCATCCACATTTTAGTTAAATGATAACAATCAGTTGGTCCACTTTCTAGGAATAGTTTACCGGCACTCCTGATTATTGAAATTTGCTGTTCTTAGTTACTATTTTGCACGTCTGGATCAGCTAACCGATTTATCATATGTTTTTGAGATTATCTAATTTTTTGGTCAAGTGAAATTATCTAACTAGTTACACTAGTACGTACAATTAGTGAAGAGTATTCCGTAACAATTATTTAATAATAAGAAAATATTTTACTGTAAAGCAAACTTTATCTAATCAAATTATTACTTAACATTTATTTGACCAGAACTATTACTTAACATTTTAATAAAAAAAAAACAAATTTTATCTAACGAAAACTAAGTCAAACATATTTACATTTCCAAAAAGTCTACTACTTTGTTGTTGTTTTTGACAAAAAGTCCACAGAAATTATTCTTCACATTTCTAAATAAATCGGTCCAGTGGGAGAAAATCGTATAGAGTAGAGTAGGGGTGTTCAATCCGGATATCGGTTCGGTTTAGGTTCGGTTTTTTTGGTTTTTGGTATTTCGGTTAGTAAAATATAACTACCATTCTAAATCCATATTTACTTCGGTTAGGTTCGGTTTATATACCGTCGATTTTCGGTTTTATACCAAAAAACATAATTACTTAGTTTGAGATCATATTATATGAATTTTATAGTCATATTGTCAACACAGTCGTTTATTAAAAATATATTACATGTTCAAATAAATGAACAAAAAAGTAAAAATGCTTCTACCATCAAATAAAATAATCAAATCTATAACTAAAATCAAAGCTTGAAATTTTAAAAATAAAAATATGAAACAAAACAAAAACATGAAAGAAAAGTTTTTCCACTCTTCCATATTTAGTGTTTATTAAAGTCATATTTTTTCAATTGAACATGAAACTCTGTTTGTTTACAAATAAGAAAAAAGTTGTGAAATTTTTCCATTAATTATTGTCCATCAAATTTATAATCTTCATATTAATTTAGTGAAGACTAAAATAAAGAAAAAAGATCAAAAGAAAACTTAGAAAATAAGATGTCTGAATTACGATGTATTGTTATTTAATTATAGTTCAAGTGTTTTACAAATTAAGGTTCTTTATTACTATAAAATTATGGTAATAGTTATTAACACAAATTTAACTTATGTAACAAATAGATTTTCATGTACTGTTATAAAATATATACATATTTACATGTTTCTACTTTTAATCGGTTTTATTCGATTTTATTCGGTTTATTCGGTTTAATCGGTTATATACCAAACCATATCCAAATCCTACGGTTTTTATAAAATTATATCCATTCGGTTTATATGGTATATACCAAAACCAAACCATATTGTCTATTTATGTTCGGTTCGGTTCGGTAGGGTTTGGTTTTACCATATTGAACAGCCCTAGAGTAGAGTGAAAATTTTGCAACTTTCAATTAACATTTTGGAAGAAAACTTTGTAACTGTAATTACTTTTAATGTTTTTTGTTCAAGATCAATAATATTTTAAATTGGGCAAAATATTTGCACCCGGGAATGTTTTTATAGACATGGTTTTGAAAGCAAACGATATAAGTATTAGTTCTGACTATTCAACTCTTAAGCTCTACTTTTTTCAAAAAAAAAAACTCTTAAGCTCTACTTAAATACAGAAATGTTCTCTCATTAGCTCAACTCAGAGAGAGATAGACAGAGATAAAATCCTTCAATGCAACAGTTTTAAGGCAATTGATTAATATTGTCTTACAATGATTGAACCGATTGTCTAAGAAAATGACATACGCAGTTGAAAATGAGATATGACAATGCAAGTTGGGAATGCAATAATTATATTGGACAATTCTGAATGTGCAAGTAACACAAATTGGCACTGTCTTTTATCTTTATTCATTGGTCCCGTGCACGTATTCAGTTCAATTTCAAGTAATTCAGCGTTTCCATTTTCTTTTCTCTTCAACTGGTACTATTTCCTTATACCCAAAAATTTCGTTGGATCATTAAAATTTAAAAATATTACATGTATATCCAATCTATATCTGTGTTCACATGTAATTTAAAATGTAGAAATAAATATTTATATAATAGATATAAACTACATTTTAATATCATCAAAATTAAATTCATTTATATAAGGAGTGTATTCAGTTTAGGATTTAAAACGACTTTTTATTAAGTTTCAAAAATCACTTTTATCAAAATGACAAATTTCTGTTATTTAACCCCACTTTTGAATAAAATCTGTGTTATTGAACTTGATCTTAAAATATATTCTTAAAAAACTGGTTTTCTTTTAAATAATTAAAGAAAAATGAATTTAAAGTAAAAAAAATAATATTATATAGAATTTGGTTTAAGAACAACAAAATCAATTTTTACCTGTATATATTCGATATGTAATATGAAATTATTAAGTTAATGATAAATAAAATTAAATAATTTAATATTCTAAATCATCCTTGCTTGATGACCAACTTCCTTGTAAACATCTATATTATGACTTTTTTCTTTATCGATGATCATTGATCCTCTCCTTCAGCATGAAATATATCTTTTGCAAATTTCAATGTGGATAGTTGGATGTGATCCAGACCATCTACATCGGCTAGTTCCTCGATGCCTTCTCATCAGATCGAGGACCATGCTGGTTCTAACTCTGGACTCGCGTTTTAACTTTTTTTTTTCTTTTTTCGAGCATCTTAGGATTGACGATATTTCTTATCCAAAAACAGTTGAAGAACATGATGCATACAGGAGAAATCCAACAAGTTATGATGATAGATCGGATACAAATAAATTGAAAGTATGAAAGACAAAGAGAGGTATCATGCGAAAAACGAAGAAACATCATTATCAAGGGTCTGACTGATTTTCCGGTTACGACCCGCAAATACAGCTTTTACGGTTGGTGATGGTTGACAGCGTTTTGAAACAATCATACAAACCGCTACAAATCGTTCCAAACCACTCCGAACCTCTTAAAGTCAAAACCTGGTTCCAGTTAGCGTTTGCAGTTGCGGATGAAAAAATAAAAATAAAATTATTTTCAAAATTATTTTAAAATGGAAATATTATAAATAAAAATATATACATATTTTATATTTAAAATCCACAAACAATATCATAATTTGCTTTATGAAAAAAATTAACTAACTATATATTAGAATTTTTAAACATTTATATACACATATTTATAAAGATATAGACATATATAAAACGAAATAAAATATTTTTAAAATTTTTTTAATGTAAATCTTCAAAACAAATTTTATTAAAACTATAACTTTCAACTAATTTGAATTTTTTTATAAATAAACAAAATATTTTTATTAATCATATTATATTGATAATTATTATATTTTATTATCTTTTTTTATTTTTTTAATGTTATAATATGTTGATATGGGTAATTTATTATTAAACTCTGCAATATCTTATAATCAACCAGTCACAAATATCCCGCAAACGCAACAATTTTCAAACGTTGTACCAGTCATACAAAACGCTTAATAACGCTTGAAACCGCAACCATCCGCATCTGTAAACTCCCGCAACCGCAACCGCTGCGTTTAAACCAGTCGGTCCCTTAAGTTTAGAACTCTAGCGGTGTCACTATTCTTGTCTTTCAAGGGACGACAATTTCACTTCTCGGAGAAAACTGGAGCTCAAGTTTAATGGTTCAAGAAATCAGTACACTAAAATTGGTGATAACCAAGAATCATGGTAAAATAAAACCAATGAGAACCTTTGCAAACGCACATATGGGAGTTCTGCAATCTATAATATAATGAGGCAGTTGAGTTATTCTTGAGGCGACACGTCAGCATTTTGGTGGGTTCTACTTTTAAAAAGTGTGAACAACTGTCAAGCTTGTGGTTCGAACCCGGGTTATTGAGATATAAATACCGACATTTATACCACTAAACTAAAGAATATTTTGTACATTGATGGCCGAAACTAATATATATTTATGAAGGTCGGAAACCTTTGCTTCTTCGGTTTTCTCTGTGGGCCGGCCTACAAGTGTATTATGAGTTTCATTTTAAAATGAGGTTCATCAAGTTATATGAAAAAAACAACAATTCTAGTTTTCCATATTGTAAAATGTCTTCGTTTAACACGAGTTAGGTTTTTTCATCATTGTCTTAGACAAGTCTGAGTTACAAAGTTGCGATGTGTGTTTGTTTGTAATCTATTTTTTCACCGGTGAACTCTTCATCTCCCCATCTTAAATCGCTTGATCTTAAATGTTCCTGATTTGTAGTCTTTCTGTAAACCATGTATATATGATTCTCATCTTTGATGAACCCAATCTGCATCTTCACAAAACTCATTGATTCCTCTTAGCTTTAACGATGTTCTAGAAAATGTCTCTCTGCCTCTCCAGTTCCTCAAACCGGCGTTCCGGGCATCCATCACTCAACCTTTGAGTCTCTCTGTGTTGGTCATAGTAGTCAGAGCATAGCCTCTAACCTCCTCGTTTATGAGATTCAGACAGGGAGTTTATGGAAATCACGGTTCTCTTCCTTGATGAAAAGGTAAGTTAATCTTCGATTTATCACACATATTTAATATAATTGTTTTTAATTGATTTTCTGATTCTTTATTAAATAATATTATTTGCAGATTCCGTGATTCAGGAGTTTATTCCCGCCGGACGTGCTAATCATTACATGTCATCTTTGAAAGTCGGTTCTATTGTCAAAGTCGATCGTTTTGAGGTTGCTAGGTGCTCAAGCATGTACAAGATAATTGATCATCCATTCTCATTCATTTCATCTCACCAACTATTATTGATGAAGTCATCACGGGTGCTCCTGAGATCAATCTTCAATCATAAGTAGACAGTTTGACAATTTCCAAATGATTGCAAACACAAACCTAGAACTCTCAGGTATATTATCATATTGCATATGAGTTTATAATATGTTTCGTTATCATAACTGATATTTAAACTCGCAGATGTGGTTGGAAAAATCCGTTATGTCCAAGGCTCTGACTTTAGCAAAGAAACAACTCGAGTCGTTATCCGTCTCCTCATTGATTTGTAAGAAACAATCAACACACAATTCCCTTTATATTATTATCTATATTGTGCTAACATCAATAATCAGAAATAATTCCTACCCAAATTTTGTGGATTTATCTCCCTTACTTATCAAACTAATTTTACACAAACCTTTATTTTACAGCTTAAAAGAAACCACAACAACCCAAACAATCAAAACACCAAAAACTAGAATTTTAAAAAAGACGAATAATTAATGATCACTTCTCTTTTTTGTCCAATCTTAGAAATAAACTTCAAAACAAATATACCAAACAATCACCTCAACTAAAACTCAACGACACATACATCGAGTCAGCTAAACAAATACAAACTACACGGCCAACTATTTAACAATTTACATACTTACTTTCGCAACAACACATACATCGAGTCAGCTAAACAAATACAAACTACACGGCCAGCTATTTAACAATTTACAAACTTACTTTTGCAACGAAGAAGACGAAGAAGATAACCAAGATCAGTGAAATTACCTAAACAAAAAAAAACAGAGTAAATTATGAACTCTGATAAATACAACTAACAATGATTTTTGTTTACATATTATCCATCAAATAAAAGATAAACAAACACAGCCACAACATAAGATACAAGAGACAATCCCGACAGACACAAAGGCGGCAACAACAGCTCCACATGCCTACTCCTCTTGTCTTATATAAATAGCTTATATGTCCAATGTCAACAGGACAATGCTCTTGTCTTCTTATGAAAAATACATATTCGTTTAAAACTCATTAAATCCCAAATACTCAGAATTGTCACCATTTTATAGTTATTTCTACAAGTCTTCATGTATTTGTTTTAAAGATTAGGTAAGAGCAACAAGTTTAAAAATAAAATAAAAACATATAACAAACATAGTAAGGATAATAAAAATTATTTCTTAATACACACAACTTACACAACTATACTGAAGAAAAAAATATCCAGAAACAAAAGATACTCTCAACAACTTTAATATAATTTATGTACTCTCAACAGTACAAGAAACATATTAAAAAGACAAATAAACAATAAGTCTCAGTGACACAGCAAACAACAACACGAACTATATTAATCACATTACTCACACAATTTAGTTTTTCATAAGTGAAGAACAATGCATACAGAGTTCATCATCACAACTCTAACCCTACAACAATAAAAAAAACTTGAAAAACAATTCAAAACGCAAAATTCACAATTACAATAATCCTAGCACATATTGAGATGAAACAAGAATTCCATCCACAATTACCCCTAGTATCTAAAAGGATTAAGTGCATAGTTATTTACTTTCAGGATCCATTCTTGGTAATTCACCGAGATCTTGGTTCATCAAGTAGACTGACATTAACCCATTTAATTAAGAATCTCTCAAAAGAGTTGCGTCGATTCGGAGAAGAAAAAAGAAAGAAAATAATTCAGCTGTAATAAAGAAGAGATGTATTAAAGAGAGGACATTCATAATCACGTAGAAGTCATCACAAAATCTAGTATTTAATATTTATGTAACTTTACTCTTACCAAGTTCATCTATATTATTAAAAGAGAAGTACCCATTAAAAAATATCCATAAGTTTTCTAACTTATTTTACACTTCCATGCCACTGAAAATTAAATTAAACTATATATTTAACGTTTGTGTTTTCAGTTAAATTAATGAGTTTTCTTTAATCAAATTTAAACTTAATGTCATTAAATGAACCTATATATTTTAATGGATGTCTTTTCCAGTTAAACTAATGAGTTTTATTTAATCAAATTTAGACTTAATATCATTAAATAAACCTAAAAATACATCATATTTAACGTAGCTTATTACGGACGGTACGGCCCAATAATAAACTTAAATATTATTTTTACGAAAACGTGAATCACTTGGCGTATGTAATATTTAAAATATATTAACTACAATATAACAAATGCATATAACCTACATATACTTTAGTTTGAAATGGTCATGCTCAAGTTTTATATAGTCAACTTACATCATGCATCGATTGATGTACAATATTCAAACCACCTATAGTTTTCGTTTTCTTTATAGGATGTATCAACCAACCAATCATCCTATTGATTTTCTAAGCTTTATAAAAAACAAATTAATAAATACAAAGCCTATAAATAATTTATTATTAATAAAATTATGAAATTATTTACAATTTGATGACTAATTCATCACTCTTTTTCATATGTTAAATTTTTCATAGAAGTTTAAAAATCATTGTATTTTCTTTAAACATGTATAACTAATTTATAATCTTTTATGCCATACTAAGTCATAATATAATATTTCTTAATATTTCACATTAATAACCATTATTTTTATATATCGTCTACAATTCTCTAATTACGCCTATTTGTTCAATTTTTTATATGATATCGAATATTCGTCATAAATAGATAGATTTAAGAAGCCAAAAAAAATTATTTACTTGGTGAATATAATACATCAAATATTACAAATACATCATTTAATTAAATAAATAACTAAAAACCGAAAATTTATATCCGCGCTAGCGCACGGATCAGGGTCTAGTGATTTTTTAAGTTTTGACTAACCTTTCTCATATAAACAACTTTTATTTTTTTAAGTAAATGTTTTTCAAATAACTCACCATTATATTTATACCTACTTCCCTGTACACAATTCAGACTAATCATTTCCAAAGCTCCACATCAGTGTGTATCCACACCATACACTTTCTTCTTTTCCAACCATTTTCCATTTATGATGTATTTTTTTAGATAAATTGTTTATATCTCTGACATTAGAGAATCACCGTAAAATCTTCTATTGGGAAATCTAAAAGTTCGACATTATCCTTTGGTCAATATTAGAATATACATCAATATATTATAATAGAAATTTTATTATTATCTATTATTTATTATTCTATATTAGTTTAGAAAATTAGATTGATTTATTTTCTATATAAACTATGCATTTTGTAACATTGTTTTTATAATATTGTTTTTATGAGTTTAATAATATTTTTTCTAACCACCTTTGTGTTATGAGAGTAAATCAACGACTTTATTAGTCAAAACACAAAGACTTTTTCAGAGAATTTTAAACAAACAGATAATCAACGAAGCTTAACGTCAACCCATCTTACACCACGGGTGGGCCATCTAACCAATAATGCCTTGCCGGTCAAGAGCGGCCTCTTACATGCAACCATAGAAAAACTACTCAACTTTATAAATATATTTCTTATTATTTTAAAAAACCTCAACTTTATAATTGGACATGACATATTTTCAATTTATTCTAAGTATATCAATATAAGTTCTGTATGGTCCATTTGACCAATAAAAAGGATATGTATGGTCCACGGAAGGAAACGAAGTCATTTGGAATATTTGGTTCTCTTTTGTATTGCTAAGAGTTTTGAACATCGGTAGTTTTTCTTTGGTACTCGATTTCTTGTTAATACGTAAAATTTTCCGGAAAAAAATCATTGTCGAAAAAATTGCAGAATAGACTCAAGAGCCAAGATTCGAGGACAAGAATGACCTTGTGATGTCGATATGACACCGTAAAATATTCACTAATTTCTCAGCTGATTCTTAATGTTGACAAACTATTTCAATCCACAAAATGGCCGGAGAGAAATCGAAGATGTGTGGATAATGAGTTCAATTTTAGTACTATAATAACAAATAAATTCAATGTAAATACTATATTAACAAATAAACGAGGGCCATATAAGAGTCTACATCATAGTAAGCTCAAATAAACGAGTGCTACTGAGGTAATTATTCATTTGTACGCAAGAGAAGAAATGCGGGAGGAAGGAAAGGTAATAATAGATCACTTTTTCTTTTATAATACTGAAGCAAAGCGGTAATTAGATCTACTCAAGGCGGGAGAAAAAACTGATAGAACTTAAAAAGACAAGTTAAATAATATTAAAAATCATCCAAAAAAGAAAGCGTTCATTGATATTTCTACATAAAATATACATTTAATTTTTAAACTAACAAGAGCATTTTATTGGTATTTCTAAAAATTGGCAATAAAATGCATCCAACTTATAATTTGTATTTATTTTTCCATTTTTAATATCTATGAGAATTCATTTACCAAAAACATATAAAACAAGACATTTTCGTGTAAAACCTAGAATAGATAAAATTACTCTTCTACTTAATTTTCTATCGAATAAATTAAATTTAATGTAGAAAATTTGCCAAAAACTATTATTACGTTGTGTGACATGTGAGTTGTATTGTATCATGATCATTCATATAATCTCATCAGTTTTATTTTTATTTTATATATTTACGTGAGTGCTAAAATAATTTCAATTTTACTAGAAAACATTATTTTGTTTATAACAGAAAAAATTCTTAATAACTTTTAAATTAATTCCTTCCGTACATTTTCAATATTCCATAACTATTTTTAAAAACTATTTTAAAAAACTATTGTAGTGTTGGCAGGTGATTTTGCCGTGTTCAAGTACATGTATATATATTGAAAATATATAAATCATAATAATTTGCATACAGATTGTTTTCATTATTTATGAAAGTGTACTTTTATATATGAATATATATAGATTATTTTAAATAATAATATGTTGTTGTCAATATAATAGTAATAATATGTTGTCTTAGTTATACGTAAAATATACGTATGAAAATATGATGGTTCACTTATTTATTTGGTGTATGTTGGGTTCGTAAATTCTGCTGAATTAAATTTAAAATATGATTTTTTTTGTCATAGAAAAATGAACTTAAATAGATAAAATCAAACTCATTGTAATTGTATCTAGTTCTGTTTGTTTTCTAAGATTGGTAAATATTTCTTAAATTTTTATAATTTCTTATATGATTATTTGAGAACAATAAAAATATTAAAGTGTTAAATATGTAAGTTGCATAAGTGAACATTACTAATCAAGAGTTAAAATTCATATATAGATATAAGTATTTACCAATTTTACTAAATTATAATATTAATTAATATTTACGCTTCAAAAGACTGTATTACATCACTTAAGTAGCATCTGAAAAATAAGTGATATTAATTTGAATTATTTATTAGTAAATGATACAATATGTTTGGTTCAACATCAATTATAGTAATATCAATTTATATAACATCATTTCAACAAAATTGATACACATATATATTACTTTACATCATTTTAAAAAAACAAATTATACAAAATATGAGTTTACATCACTTACGTAACTGATACATGCACAAATTTGTGTTCAGATTACTTAGAGAAATGATTTAAAGTAAAATTATTTTAATAAAAATTTGACATCACTAATAAATAATTGTATTAATATAATTTTAACTACGATATTAATATACGTAGTTCATTTGTGCTGTTGAATAAATTTGATGGTACTACTTACACTTCAAAAGACTGTATTACATCACTTAAGTATTGTTTATAATAGTTCCCTAACATTATTTCTTTAATTTTCATTGTAAATATTGTTTATAATTAAAAAAAAAAATACACTCGTTACCATAAGTATATATTTTTGGTTTCTAGGTAAAATCAAATTAATATTGTTCATATAACTATTTATAGTGATTGATATAGACCCACTTGAGCTGATCATAGACATAAGAGAATGCCAAGCATGATTCACATCAAATGAACCAGCTACTGATTTGAGTGAAACATCAGTAGCAACATCTCAAGTCTATCTTTTAAGGATATATGTTCGGTAGATGGTTCTTGGACCTCTACTTCGAGCTTTAGTGAATGTGGATGAATGAAATAACTTATAGGTTTAAGAAATCAAAGACGAAGAGAATCCGCATTGTATTTGGAGTTGGAAGCGTTAAGCTGGACAACGGAAAACATGTTGTGTCATTCGGCATGTCAGCACTTTGAGATGGACTACAAAGACTTGATAGCAATTTTAGTGGAACTTTAGCCATTGCCGAATTTTTTGACAAAGTTGAAGGAGATACAAGAACTTACGAAAAGATTTCATGATTTCAGATATGCTATATCACTCGGGGACAAATGAGACTGCATATTTCTTAGCTAAAAACACTCAGTTTTTCATAAGACTATTTGTTTTGTGAAAGTTTTGTTGGTTATTATATTCCGCCCTTGTTACCAAGATCACTTCAAATTTGAGTATTATGATATTTTTATAAGAAAATTAAAATATCGTTGAATACTTGTATTTTAGTTTTACATATCAGAATAGTTGTGATTTTGTTTTGTTGCATTAGACGAGAGTTTTCAAAATGTTATTTAGGGAAATATTATTTTACCTTTTAAATAAATATCTAAACTATTTTACAGAGGATAAAAGAGAGCTTCAAAACCTCGGCGCGGACTCAAAACATAAAGACCGACAATTTTGCACGCGGTGCTCGGAATCATCCGTTGGTATATAGACACTAAGTCACATGTTTGGCAGAGTCTTAACAGAGACTGTTTATCTTGATGACAAAAAAAATTATTTTTTCCATAATTTTTATACCATATTTATATGTATATATAAAATCTTCATATTATAGAGTTATAGATATTTTTTGTTGTGGTTTGGAAACATTATAAAGTTATTACTTAATTTTTTTCTATTTTAACTTTAGATCAAAAGATATCAACTAATAAATAAAATCAATTTTTACAAATAGAAAATAAAAG
The DNA here is from genome assembly GCF_000309985.2 of Brassica rapa. NCBI lineage: Eukaryota > Viridiplantae > Streptophyta > Magnoliopsida > Brassicales > Brassicaceae > Brassica > Brassica rapa. The sequence goes on along the minus strand of NC_024798.2, from coordinate 8,269,013 downwards.
CCAATACATCAATTTTTTTGTATATGAAAGGAATTTTTGTACATAAAAAGAGAATTTTTTGATACAAAGGAGAGTGGTTGTTGTTGTTTTTTTCTGAGAACACGCATAAAGGTTATCCAACAAAAATAGATATTTCTTCAGTTAAGGAATCAATGATTCCATTATATTCCAATGTTAACATTTATAACTCTTATTCGGACATATTACACCAAAAATCACTTAATTTTGAAAGATCACACCAGCATCATTTTCCAGTAATATTGCACCAAATTCTTTTTTATACAATTTTTTAAATAACATGATATTAGTATAAAAATTATTTATATCTCGTAAAAATATTCATAAAAATATAGTATTTAAAAGAACTGATAAATTTTTGATAAGTAGTATCTTCATAATTCCTACCGCCGCTTTTTAGAAATATTATAGGGAAATGGATTTTACCTTAAATAATTTTTTTTTCCGATATCTCATGGAAAGTGTCACCCTGTGTGTACATGTCTGAAAAAAATAAAAAAATACATAAGTATATGTTAACTTTGTAAACATTACTAAATATATAAGATTCCATTGGGCCGCAGGAGAATCTTTTATATTTTATTTCTGATTTTTACGTTTTGGTATTTTGGTATTTTGTGGAGAGCCAGAAAGTCTTCTAACTCTTCACGTCACCAACTTTCTCGATCTCTGCACCCTCTTATTCTATAAGTACTCTTCACATCCACCAATATCAATACACAACCAAAACACGAGAAGATTTTATTCGATTTTATCTGTCATTTGCTTCAACTGTTACTATCGACCAATCTCGGTGTTCGTAGCCATGAGTCTTCTTACAGATCTCGTTAACCTTAACCTCTCAGAGACCACTGACAAAGTCATTGCGGAATACATATGGTTCGTCTTCTTTCTTCACAAAATCGTTGTTGTTTATGTATTAGATCGTATGCACTCTCATGTTGACCGTAAATTAAATGGGTTCATGTTGTTTTTCCAACTCTTAACTCTATTTTTGGGGTTTGTATGGAGTAGATTCTGCTAAACACACATATTTAATTTTCATTTTATTAGTCCTTCGATTTTTCTTATTAGTCCTTTAGATCCAATTTGTGTATGTTATCATGGTGGTTTTTTTGCTTAGTTTTCTGATTAAATCTACTGTTTCAAAATCTGCTGTAAAACTATGTCTGCTCTGTTTCTGGCTCTGTTCCTAAAGAGTATTTTTTTAAAAAAAATGTTATTGTTGTGTTATTTCATATGCCAAATCAGGGTTGGAGGTTCAGGAATGGATATGAGAAGCAAAGCCAGGGTAACTTTTCTTTCTCTAGCTATTTTTGGTAATTTGTAACTTTTATCTATTTCTATTTTTGATATTACCAAAAGTTTGATTTATAGTAAATCTTGTTTATCTGTAGACTCTTCCTGGACCAGTGAGTGACCCTTCGGAGCTACCAAAGTGGAACTATGATGGCTCAAGCACAGGCCAAGCTCCTGGTGAAGACAGTGAAGTCATCTTATAGTTAATAATCGTTTCTTTCTGATCTTATATCATACCATTTTTCTGCATAAACATTTCTCTATGATTTTATTCAGATTCTTGTTTATTAATCATTTTTATGTTTTGTATTATGTCTTTGTAGCCCTCAAGCCATCTTCAAAGATCCTTTCCGTAGAGGCAATAACATTCTTGTGAGTTTAGATCTTCTTGTTGTTTGCAGCCATATTTTTTTGACACGCCATAACCTTTTAATGGTTTTAATAATCAGGTCATGTGCGATGCTTACACTCCAGCGGGCGAACCAATCCCAACAAACAAAAGACACGCTGCGGCTAAGGTCTTTAGCCACCCTGATGTTGTAGCTGAAGTGCCATGGTGAGTCCCTATTTAATATCGTTTTAGCCGATTCTTGTAAAAAATGCGTAGTTATTGATGAGATCTTACTTTGAAAACCAGGTATGGTATTGAGCAAGAGTATACTTTACTTCAGAAAGATGTGAACTGGCCTCTTGGTTGGCCTCTTGGCGGCTTCCCTGGCCCTCAGGTGAAGAAGATGATTGATAAATGGGTTTTAATTCTTTTCGATGTTCGGATTTACTAAATTCTTAACGTGAAATTTATCTTTGCAGGGACCATACTATTGTAGTGTTGGAGCAGATAAATCTTTTGGTAGAGACATCGTTGATGCTCACTACAAGGCCTGCTTATACGCTGGCATCAACATTAGTGGCATCAACGGAGAAGTCATGCCTGGTCAGGTAGTTTCCGTGACCTACAAGAAATTTTGATCTTTTACATAAAGATCTGATATTTTTCTACATTAATTTATAAATCATAAAGATCAAATCTTTTTCATAATGTTTTGATCTTCCTTTTTTCTTGTTGATAATTAATTGTGAGGTTCAATAATCAAGATCAAATCTTTTGAACAAAGTACTAATTACCAAATCTTTTTTTTGTGTTGAGGGCAGTGGGAGTTCCAAGTTGGTCCAGCTGTTGGTATCTCGGCCGGTGATGAAATTTTGGTCGCACGTTTCATTTTGGAGGTATGTTCTAACGATTAAACATTCGAACTTTAATAACTGTTGTGTAGATGTTAATTAATAACATTCTTTGTTGGTTCTAAAAACAGAGGATCACAGAGATTGCTGGTGTGGTGGTATCTTTTGACCCAAAACCGATTCCCGGTGACTGGAATGGTGCTGGTGCTCACTGCAACTATAGGTACACATCTCAAGAATCTGCTATTGTAGTTGAGATCTTCTGATGCTGATTCATGTTAAACACACAAATGGTGAATTGTTTCAGTACCAAGTCAATGAGGGAAGATGGTGGTTACGAGATTATCAAGAAGGCAATCGATAAATTGGGACTGAGACACAAGGAACACATTGCTGCTTATGGTGAAGGCAATGAGCGCCGTCTCACGGGTCACCACGAGACTGCTGACATCAACACTTTCCTCTGGGTAAACTAACTAAATAACCAACGCTTTTTGGGTTTCAAATAGTAAAAGGTTGCATTACATTTTAACTGAAACTGTGATTGTTTTGTGTTGGATGTATAGGGTGTTGCGAACCGTGGAGCATCAATCCGTGTAGGACGTGACACAGAGAAAGAAGGGAAAGGATACTTTGAGGATAGGAGGCCAGCTTCGAACATGGATCCTTACATTGTGACTTCCATGATTGCAGATACCACAATCCTCTGGAACCCTTGATCAGATCAAAGAAGATTGTTGAATGTTCACTCCATTTGGGTTTCTCTGCATGATTCAACATTTGTGTGTTTCTCTATCAAGCATTGTCTCAGAGCAAGTCAAGAGATTTGCTCTGTTCTTATGGCTTTTATTGTTTCACATCCATTGGAAACATCTTTGTATCAATTTATGAATAAAGTTTGGTTTGGTTCATGTTGTTCAAAAGAAAAAAAGTTTGGTTTGGTTCTTTTGGTTTGGTTTAGATAGTAAATCAGAACTGGTTAATACCATAAATTGAACTTTGTTTGTTTTTGTTGGGTTCATTTTTAAAATAAAAAATATTGGACATATCAAAAAGATAAAATATTGGATAATTTAAATAAGAAAAATTTCCTAAGATAAGCCTAAAAAAGTTTTTTTCACAAATATAGATTTTAAAAATAAAAATGACCAAAATAGACTTAAATGTTTTATCAAAGAAGTAAATACACTTATACCCCTAGAGTTAATTAATCTAGACATTAGGGTTTAGAGTTAATGAGGTGAAGTTTAGTGTTTAGGGTTTAAAAATAAAATATATGTTAAAATTTTCAAAAAAAAAAATTATATTTTGGTCATTTTAGTTATTGAGGTCTATTTTTGTGACAAAAACTTAAAAATGTCTATTTAAGAGAATTGCCCTTTAAATAATTTGAATTTATATTTGATTTATAAATTATATTTATAGATATTTGATTATTTTAAAATTAAATATAAATAATATTATTTATAAAATTATAATTTGTGTATTTGGATAATATAGAAATGGTTTTTTAATACTTACCATACCCTCATATGAATTTTCGGGTTTTGATTATTTATTTAACTAAATGATGTATTTGTAATATTTGATGTATTATATTCACCAAGTAAATAATTTTTTGGCATCTTAAACCATCTTTTTATGATGAATATTTAATATCATATAAAAAAAAGAACAAACAGGCGTAATTAGAGATTTGTCGACGATATATAATAACAATGGTTATTAATGTAAAATATGAAGAAATATTATATTATGACTTAGTATGGCATAAAAGATTATAAATTAGTTATACATGTTTAAAGAAAATACTATAATTTTTAAACTTCTATGAAAAATTTAACATATAAAAAAAGCGATGAATTAGTCATCAAATTGTAAATAATTTCATAAATTTATTAATAATAAATTATTTATAGTCTCTGTTTTTCGTCAAGATAATTATTAAATGTCCATAACATTAATATGTTAGAAGGCTATATTATGAAAGTCAATGTTGTAACCGTTTTATTCCGGGAAGTATAACAAAAAAAATTACATTGAACTCTTCATTTTGTTTAAGTTCTGTGTCGGTAAAAGATTAAAAAAAATCTCTCTATCTTTTCAATGTTCAGCTTGAAGCTTATTATGCGAAAATCATACGCAAATATAGGCAATTGGTTGGAATCTCTCTATCTATATATTATTACAAATTTTAAATTTATTGTTTCCTTTTCTGCAAGCAAATCAATTGCCGAAATAATAGATCAATTGGTTGTAATCAAATCTATTCTTATAATTAGTGCAATTATGGTTACAGTTTCTATATTTAATAGGTACATTAAAGATACGACATTGAAGATATTTTGTTTTGATTAATAGAAGATATTAGATTTTGAGTTTGTATTTATTGATTTGTTTTTTTATAAAGCTTAGAAAATCAATAGGATGATTGGTTGGTTGATACATCCTATAAGGAAAACGAAAACTATAGGTGGTTTGAATATTGTACATTGATCGATGCATGATGTAAGTTGACTATTTAAAACTTGAGCATGATCATTTCAAACTAAAGTATAGGAAGATTATATGCATTTGTTATATTGTAGTTAATATATTTTAAATATTACATACGTCAAGTGATTCACGTTTTCGTAAAAATAAAATTCAAGTTCATTATTAGGCCGTAGTCGTCCGTAATAAGCTACGTTAAATATGATGTATTTTTAGGTTCATTTAATGACATTAAATTTAAATTTGATTAAGGAAAACTCATTAATTTAACTGAAAAAGACAAGCATTAAAATATATATGTTCATTTAATAACATTAAATTTAAATTTGATTAAAGAAAACACATTAATCTAACTGGAAAAGACAAACATTAAAATATGTAGTTTAATTTAATTCTTAGTGGCATGGAAGTGTAAATAAGTTAAAAATTTAGGAGTATTTTTAATGGGTATTTTTATTTTAATAATATAGATAACTGTTTGTCTCGATTTTAGATCTCAGTTAAATTAGTTCGGTTGCAATTGAAAATGTCTATGAAAAAGGGCTGGTTGATTCATTATACAAACTAGGTTAATACCCGCGCTACACCGCGGACAAAAAATTTATATAAATTTTGTATTTTTACAGAATTAGTATTAATCTAATTTGATAATGTAATTTCTGCAGCTCTTGATAGTGTATCAAATTTGCTTAAACAATTTCAAAAAACATACACACTAATAGATATTATAAAAATTTATCCTATAATGATAAGCGTTGATAAGGTGGCATTTTAAAGTATGATATGTTTCTTCTATGGCTATCAAGAGTTGTCTTTAGAAGAATCCGATCCGAACATGTTACATAGGTGTTTTTTTTATAGAAAAGTCACCAAAATCCTCTTGAAAGAAATGTGCTAGCATGGAAAGGTATACCGTACGTGTACCTACAGTATACATTCACACTTTAGCTTTTACAGTGTTTTTTTATTAATTTGAGATAGTCATATACAGCTTTAGCATATGGATCGAACATCAACCTGAGTTTGAAAACAACTTAAAGATATGAAAAACGTTTTTTCCTTTAAAAAAGAAACTCTACACAAAAATAAGTGAGAGTTGTGTAAACTCCAGCGGCTAATGCTGTAGCTCCTCCAATAGTCATAATCAGGATATTTCTGTCAGTTAATAGAGCCTTGACTCCCCCTGTCAAGCAAATAAATGTCAAAACACAGTTTCAAACGAGAGAATCTAAACAGAATAATAAGTGTATAAATCTCAGGAACAATGCTTAAAAGTTTCATACCTTCAATGTGACCGAAGGTTGTGTTGATAGCTGCAAGCCATTTCTCCCTTTCACCATTTATCTTATCAAAAAGCATTCTTCGATTCTGCTCCTCCGTAAGTTTGGCTTCATGAGCTCTGCCTTCAGTGTCAGCCATGGATTTGACACAAATTGTTTCTCGCTCAAGTTCAGCCCTCTCTTTCTCAGTCTGGCGCTGCTGTGCTTGAATCTGTTCTTCCGTGGCAATCCTTGCTTGCTCTTTCCGGATAGAAGACTCCTCTTGCATCTTAACCAATTCCACATTATGCCGTCTCTGAGCTTCATGATCCGTCTAATTTTCAAGTAAGAGACTTGCTAGTAAAAATACAATCTTTAAACTCTTAAACAGAGGTTCATTGTTTTCATTCTTACATGCAATCGCTTTCTCGCCAACTCATCTTCATATCGAAGGTTTTGAGCTTTTGCTAGACCCTACAAGAAAATCGAATATTAATAGCATCGGAAAACGCTATGTAACAATACAATAGCGTTATTAGGTACGTTGTATCATCGGTTGCGATAATAGGTCGAGCACATTAGATAGCGGTTTATTGCTACTTTTTTATGATTAATATATCATTTTTGTAGAGCAATTCTCCTAAATAGATCATTTTCAATTTTTGGTCACAAAAATATATCACAAGGAGGAAAATGACCAAAATGTTTCATTTAATAGGTAAAAAGACCCTAACATCCTAGATATATAAAAAATAAATAAAAGTAAATTTAAAAAATTAAAAAAAAAATTTGTTATAGTTTTAGATTATATGTTTTCAAATTCGAACTTTTTTATTAATTTTTTTTTTGATTTTTTTTGATTTTTTTTTTTGAAATTTTCTTTTTGTAATTCAAAATAAATTTTGAAACTATTTTTAATATTTAATTTTTGTTTTATAAAATTTTAAATCTCAATCTCAAATCTCCACCCTTAACTTTAAACTCTAAGGTTTGAATTAGTTAAAATCCTAGGAGTGTATAAGTGTATATTTAACCATTTAATAAAATATTTTGGTCATTTCAATCTTTAGAGTCTATATTTGTCATTTGTGACATAAATATTTTTAGTGATATCATAGGATAATTCTCTTTTTTATATGCCATTAAATATTATTTAATATCATTTTTTGTTATTATTTATTTTAAAATTATTAATTTTATAGTATTTACTTTTTGTTAATTATTTTTAAAAAACATAAAATAAAAATTTATTTATAGCTAAATCGGTTTATATATTGGTATTTCTTGACGAATTGAAATTTGGATACATGGTTTACAATTAAAAATTGGTTACAATTACAAATTGGTTTATTAACTAAACCAATTGATTAAACCTAATTCAGCTGTCAAACCAAGCTCTTCTTCAACCTACGCCATCAACCAGCCCCGCTTCAGTACCCTCTCCGACGCTGCTGCTCTTCTTCTTCGCCGACGCCGCTGCTCTGTCTTCTCCGACGTTTGATGAGTCTCGAGGACGACGAGCTCGGCTCCGACCCCGCTGCTTTGTCTTTTCCGACGCCGCTGCTCTGTCTTCTCTGACGTGTGGAGTGAGTTTCGAGGACGGCGAGCTCGGCTCCGACCCCGCTGCTCTGTCTTTGACGTCGCTGCTCTGTCTTCTCCGACCGTCTGACGTTAGTTTCGAAGACGACAAGATCGGAGAGTATGGAGATCCGGAAGAAGAGTGCCGTGGATCCCCTTCTGTCTGAGCTGGATCCTCGTGACGCAGCTGCTCCCGTCGCATTGGACAGTGTCCCATTTGCAAGGGTTGGGGTTTGACCAGCCCACGTCTGAACAAAATTAAGTAAGGAGAGGAGGAGACATAGGAGGAGAAGAGATCTGTAACATTCGTAAAAAAAAATTTTCATTACAGCTGAGGAAAACTGATGTGGACTTACAAAATAATTAGATTAGTTCCTCGATTTTTTCATTTGATGACATGTCAATCCCACAGCCATTTTAAAAGTTGAGGTGTAACCAAACCTAATTATTGTGTTGATTACAAAAGGTTTTTAATCAACCAGGAACCAAATGGTCCTTTAATAAATAGTTTTAGTTAGAGAATTTTGGCTTGTCGGTTTGCATAAGTTTCTTTCTTCAAGTTCAGTTTGGATTTAAATGCCAACCAAATTAATTTGATCTGGTTTAATTCATTTGCAGAATTGGTAAATAATATCTAAAATGACCAATCCAATAACAGAGCAAATCCCCGCATAATATCGTCGAACACCTGGAGCGCAATTGACAAAAACTCCTCCAAACATGTCTATGACTCGAATTATGTCGGCTCTCCTCACACGAACTCATTCCTTTTCTTCTTCGCGGGCTCCCGTCTCCACCACTTTTGCTTCTTCACTCTCCGGTAACTTCAATATTCGACTCTGTTCCTTCGATCTATCAGTTTTGGCAATGCTGGGACTTGACCAATGCTTTTTTAGTTCTCTTTTAGCTGTTCACACAATAATGATAGAACAGTTTTTTCTTTTTCTCTGGTTGCATTCTACTATTTGAAGAAAGTATAACACTTTGATTGAATGTGATCTCTAAGTCTGAGCCTTTTAGATTCGCACCTACTTCAGTCTGAGTAGGAATGTTGTTTAATGACAAGAGTTTGTAATAGAAAAGCTTTTGGACTTTCTTGTTGGGTTTTGTCAGAATCTTGTGAAAATTGGATCTAAGAGGAGTCTGTTTGATTGCAGTGAAACCAAAGATTTCATATCAGAATGATTGCGGAGGCCATGCAAGGAAGTTGCATCTCTTGGATCCTCGGCTTTGGATTATCTTTTCTGGACAAGCCGGTGCGTGCGTTTTGTTCTGCTCATTGTTAATGATATTTTGTCATGTGATGATTGATTGTAATATCCCACTCTTGTTTTCTTCAGCAATTCTTGGGTTTTGTGGGAACGTTGCATTGGCAGAGGATGATCCTATTAAGCCAAGATCTGGAGATAGTACTGATGGGAGTGGGTTAGAAAGAATTGAGGACGGCTCGGTTGTGTCTAATATACACACATCTAAGTGGAGGGTGTTTACTGATAGTGGGAGAGAACATTTCTTTCAGGTTGATTGATGATCTGAAGAATGAAACTCAAACTGTTTTTGTTTCTGTGCCTCTGAATAAAGCTATTATCTCTGTCTAATTAGGGGAAACTGGAGCCGGCAGAGAGGCTTTTCGGTTCGGCAATTCAGGAAGCCAAGGAAGGTTTTGGAGAGAGGGATCCACATGTTGCATCTGCATGCAACAATCTGGTTGGTCTCTACTCAAATCTTATAGTTTCTATGTTTAGCTCCTTAAGATCATAGTGCTTGTTACTTCTTAGACTGATTGTTTTATCGTTTCCTTCCTCTACGTAAGGCAGAGTTATACAGAGTTAAGAAAGAATTCGACAAAGCAGAGCCCTTATACCTGGAAGCTGTTAGCATACTGGAGGAGTACTATGGTCCTGAAGATGTGCGGTGAGAAATCTTTATCTTTTTTAAGCTGACAGTTATATTGATTGCCGTTCTCTTGAACCTCTTCGGGTACATTGTAAAATCTTTTTTTCTTTTAGGTCAATTTATCTAACTAATAATACTGTTCTAGAAGTTTCTATGTATAGAATCACACTCAAAATTTGGATAAGAACCTATCACATATCTAGAATCTGGCTGTGTTGTTTGTACTTTTCAGTTGTATCACTCTATGCCCCTGTTGGTTCGCTCACTTCTGCCCTCCATGTATCTACCTGACATGACATTCATCCAAAAATATTCTTAACAATGCAGTGTTGGTGCTACTCTACACAACCTTGGACAGCTTTATCTTGTCCAGCGAAAACTTGAGGAAGCTCGTTCTTGCTACGAGGTTGACTACCGTACTTAATATTATCGAATTATCTCTTGATATAGTGCCACCAACAGTTCAAATGATAAGTTTTACATTCTGTGATGCTAACTACTTACTTTTAATTCTCTTGTTGATGGCTCCCTGTGCAGCGTGCTTTAAAGGTATATATGTCCAGATTTTTTTTTTTATTAACAGTTGGCAGTTTCTATATTTTTCTTCTTATTATTTCTTGTGATACTAAGCTAGATGAAAAGACGAGTCCTGGGACATAATCATCCGGACTATGCAGAGACAATGTATCATCTTGGAACGGTATTGTCATGTTTTATTTTTCTTGTTGCCTTAATAATCTTCACTGGCTCTTTTAAACTCGTAATAAACAGTATGCTTCTTCTTTTTTTGTTATTTTGGTTCTTAAGTTCTTAGCATATTGATCCACATTACCATGAAATCTGTTCATCTTAAGTTATTGTCATCTATCTTTCATTTAAACTTCCTTTGTAACATATTATTTGATGTGATCGACAGGTATTACATCTGCAAGGAAAAGACACAGATGCGGAGGCTCTTATCCTGGATTCTCTTAAAATACTTGGGGCATGTCAATATTTACATGATAAACTGAAATTTGTGCTATCTTGATGTTTCATTTTGTCAGTTGTATTTATTGTATTATCAACTATGGTTTTGGTGATGTAGGATAATGGTCAAGGAGAGTCAATGACATATATTAGGAGACTGAGATACCTTTCTCAGGTTTTTGACGCCTTACACGTTGCATCTTATTTGAATGTTCCTTTCTATTTTTACAATGCATTGATTTTGTGTTGAATAGTGACCCATCGTGAATCTGAATTAGTGTTTCACTTTTTTCGTGTGCTGCTCCAGATATATATACGATCCAGTCGTCTGGCTGATGCTGAAAACATACAGAGGAAACTATTGCACATGATGGAATTATCAAAGGTGTGGTTTTGTCTTACTTAACTTTCCTTTAGCTTATTCAACAATCAACATATTACTTTCCTTCTGTTTTATAGTATCTTTTTCCTTTCCTTGCAAACTCCATTTTCTAATCTAGGACCAAAGAGAAAAGTTCCAACTTGCTGATATATGATTAATAGAATGCGCAAGTTTAAGTCCTATAATTGGAAAGCTAGTATTTTGGTTAAGTTTGGACTTAGTAATATGCTTATGCACTGCGAAATTTGCATTGATGAACTTAGTTGTTGTGTTCTTATGTTTCTAGTTTAAAGTTGTTGATGAATAAATTCTATCACAGGGATGGAACTCAATGGAGACAGTAATTGCAGCTGAAGCATTAGCGGTTACTCTACAATTATCTGGGCAGCTGAGTGAAGCTCAAGAACTGTTTGAAAAGTAAGCATATAATAGAATCTTGATCGGTGTGTCGAAGTAGAGTATGAGGATCCTCAAATATATAGAACTAAAGCTTTATGACAATTTTGATGTCAGGTGTCTCAATACCCAAAAGAAGTTACTTCCAGAAGGACACATCCAGATAGGTGGAAACTTTCTGCACATGGCGAAGACATTTATGCTTCAGGCTACTCAGTTGAGAGGAACTGATAACAGTGAAGCTCTATCTAAACTAGAGAAAGCAAAGAATTATCTTGGAGACTCATCTAGGTTGGTATCACTATATATCTTTCTCTACTAGCTCCCTAGTTTCAGCTTTCTTTTATCTTCACAAAAAAGAATGTAACAAGGGAAATCTTGTTTGTGGTGGAAACCAGGATAGCAAAAGACGTTCTGCTTAAGCTGAAAAACCAAAAGGGCAAAGAGCAGAAACAAGGAAAATCCAGTGAGACTTTGAGGAATTATGAACACGCAGCTTTAGTCATATTGGTAAGTCTTGGTAGATGCAACACTTAATAGGTACAATTGTGTTCTGTTTTCCTAAGAACAATGTGTTTTAGACCCTTTCTGTTTCGTTGCAGCTACGATCTCTTGAGAGTCTTGCAGTTCTGGAGACGAGCAAAAATGAGATCCCGGAGGCAAAGGTTAGTACTGTATACGAGGTTTCAAATGAAAATTATTATAGTCTGAGAGATGTGTTTGTCAAACCGAAGCCAAGTTCTAGACTATCACACTTCATATTGATGCTTGACTCTTATAAACAACAATCCTGTGTAAACATGTTGAATCATCATGACATTACAGGAAAGGGACCCACATGCAGCTGAAGATGCACTTCTCCAATGTCTTTCAGCTTATAAAGAGGTAAAACAATTAATCTCTTCTCCAAAAGGATGCGAACCTCAAACCAAAAATGATATTGAAAATGTTGGGACACTGACTATTGTTTATTCATGCTTCTTTCCTTTAGTTTGGTTGTGGAAGTCAGCTGCAAGATTCTCCGGAAGTAAAGACCGAATACGTTACGTGTCTTAAGCATCTCTCAGTTTTATTAGCCAACAAAGAGACGATGGAGGCAAGTCCTATTTCTATAGCAGAGCTGAAGGAAGAAGTAAAGCGTATTGAAATGGATCTTCTTGGTTCGCATAAGAAAGGAAGCTAAAAGCTGTTTGTGAAGGAAAGACAGAGTATTTTTTTTTTCTTCTTAGAATCTTTAGATCGAATAAAAAGATTATACAGGATGAAGAACTGACGTTATCTTCACTCTATTATGTTAAAATGTCTCGTGTGAGAGAAAAGAGACCCATGTGATTGCACGTGTTGGATCATATAATCTATAAAACGGCGTAGTTTTTGTTTAAGCATATACCTCGAGTTAATTCTTTGCTTTCAAACTCCTCTTTGCTTCGGATTCGAATCTGTCGTTGATTCCTTGAATCCGTCTGCAACCTTTTTCTCAGGGTGAATTGTGGGTTTCGATCTTCAATCAAGGCACGGGCTTAAACAGTAAGTTTCATTCCCAATGGACAATTAATTCTCAATGCTTCCATCTTTTGAGTCTTTCTCTGTCCCGATTGATCTTGAGGATCTCAATTATTTGACTGCCTTTTTTTGTTATTTTCTTTGAATTTTGGGAACGATCCAGCAAAAAAAAAAAGAGTCGAGGAAGAAGATTGGGATTTTGATGATCAATGGCATCTGATAGAGAAGACTTTACTCTCTGTGGACCCTCACACCTCACTAATATTGATTGGTAAAACATTTCTCTCATATAATACTCTAACCTTCTCGTTGATGATGATTATGTCTTTGTTCCAGGGCAAACGAAAATCACCAACGTTGTGTAGCAGCTTGTTTGGTTCAAGGGATCTACATTGTTGAGCGCGACCGTCAGCTTCAACGTGAAGGCTCTCAAGCTCTTGCGTCTCCATGGTGGGACTCCTTCCACTTCAAACTCATCCGTCGCCTTATAGACGACGCTGACTTCTCCATCTTCGGCGCCATTTACCAACTCAAACCTCCACCACAACAAGAAGACACCACCATTACCACCGTCGAATCTAAAGCTCCCCGCTATGTCATAGCCTTTAGAGGGACGTTGACTAAACCTGGCTCCATTTCTCGTGACCTCGAGTTAGACATCCACATTATCCGCAACGGCCTTCACCGTACATCACGTTTCGACATCGCTATGCAAGCCGTTGGGAGCATGGCTACTTCTGTTGGAGCTTCGAATCTATGGATAACGGGACACTCTATGGGTGCAGCGATGGCGCTTCTCGCTGGCAAAACGTTGGCAAAGACTGGAGTTTACGTCAAGTCCTTCTTGTTCAACCCTCCCTTTGTGTCTCCTCCTATCGAGAGGATCTCTAACGAACGTGTCAGGAGCGGGCTTAGAATCGCGGGCAGCCTTGTTACAGCTGGACTCGCTTTCTCAAGAACCCTTAAGCAAGCACAGCAGCCTCTGCAACTGCAAGAGCGGAACTTGTCTGAAGATCCGCTTAAGGCTTTGTCTTTGTGGCTACCTGACATTCATGTGAATCCAGGGGATCATTTGTGTTCCGAGTACATTGGGTTTTTCGAGCACCGGGGAAACATGGAGCAACTTGGGTACGGGGCTGGAATCGTTGAGAGGATGGCGATGCAGCACTCATTGGGAGGTTTGCTGATGGATGCGATGGGAGTTAGTAACGCAGTGGACGTGCAAGAGCCTGTTCACGTGATCCCGTCTGCTAAGCTGATAGTGAACCGGACTGCTTCTGAAGACTACAAGGAAGCTCATGGGATACACCAGTGGTGGAGAGACGACCAAGATTTGGTTTCCAACATTTATTTGTTCAAATAGCTCACCAAGGTGGATTTGTCTTTTCTTTTCTGGATTGCAATGCCATTCATTATATATGTTTGTGTAATGCTATGTATCACGGTATCTCTTTAAATTCTTCGTTTATATGTCCGAAAGGAAGTTTATGATAATTTTGGAGGATATTCTTGTGTAACAATATATTGGAAGGAAATAATCTTGAGGCAGACCAAAAGAGGCATCTGTAGATATTTTGTTGTTCTAAGTGATAGGTGATAATATTATAGAACATTTCAGTCATGAACATCACTCAAGACTCATCAAAGATATTGATTAAGCGATTCAAGAGAACAAATGTTTTTAAGCATTTGCACCTACCATATTGATAATTTTTTTGACACATTACAAACTGGATTCACTAGAAGTAGAAACTAAATACTCCATCTTTTTGAAAAAAATGTTGTATGTTTTGGAGTTTGTAACACAGTTATAAAACATATTAAATTTCTATTATAATACATATTTTGTAATTATGTATTTTTTATAATTTTAAACCAATATCAATTCAATAATTATTTTTTCGAGTCATCTGAAAAGTGCTTAGAAAATGCAAAGAACAAGGTACTTTTTGAAACAATTTTTTTTTTCAAAAATATGTATGTTTCTGAAATGGAAGAGTATATGACATTTGACTCAACGTAAATTGTATATCTGTTATAGTACATGATTGATAAATATTATATTGATCAATACTGATTTGGCTTAAAGTTAACAATTTACGTAGTTAATGTGAAAAATAGTTTATTTAAATTAAAGTTAAATTATAAAAGTCACCAAAATTATTAAGGATGAAATAAGCAATTTTCTAAAGAGGATAATAAGCCGACCAATTATAACTGAAACTATGAAGAGAGAGAGAGAGCTTCAAGTCCACTAAAAGGTTAGAAACATCATCTCATAGAGATGAGAACTTTCTAAAGAGAAAACCTTTTTCCATCTCCCAAAGACCATAGACCCAAGTACAGAAAGACCAACTTAACAGTGTCATAGACGCAAGTACAGTCCCAATTAGGCCATCTCCAACAAGACACTAAAAAACCAAATTTGATGTGATTTCATCTCCAACAAGACACCAAATTTAACATTTCCTACACTATTAATCACACCAAATCTTTAAAACACATATTTTAATATATTTCATTTAAAAATATAGTTTAATTACTATCAAATTTGTAATTAAACATAAATATATTATATTATTTTTATTTTAAATTTATTTTCACATTTGGTGTAATAATATTCATCACACAAAATTTCTAAAATACATTTTAGTTTCATTTAATAATATACATCAATTACTATCAAATTTGTAATTAAACATAAATAATATTATATTATTTGTATTTTAAATTTATTTTCATATAATTAAAAAATAATTTTTATTTTATTATTATATTCAAAATAAATTAGTAAATAACTATTATTATTTATCACTTACAAATAATAAAATATAAATATAATCTAGATGTAACAAAATTATTATTTATCAATTACAAATAACAGAAATATAAAAAAATTTAAACTGAAAACATCAAATAATATATAATATTACTTTTGGTATACAATTTGGTGTTATTGTTGGAAATGACAAAATAAAATTGACACCAAAACATCAAATTTGTTGTAATTTCAACACCAAATTTGGTGTCATTGTTGGAGATGCTCTTAAACCGCCATATTTTCCCTTTCTACAGACTCTAAGAGCAGGTGCATTGGTTTAGCTCTATCCAAATTTCTCAAGGTAAATATTAATATAAAAACCAAAAGTAAGAAAAAATCTATCACTAATTTAATTTTAATTTTAACAAGTTCTAACGGATTTAATTTTAATTACAAAACTGTTATGCACTAAAATATTAATAAATTAATGTTCAGAGATTCAATTTAAAAAACCTATCACTAATGATGCTCTAACTTAACTTCTGTAAGATAACGGCGTCCCGATAATTATAGCACGACAAAGTCAAATAATACCGAACAGATTTCCTCATTTTATTTCCATTGTGTTTCAAAAAAAAAAGTAAATCATTTTATTCCCACTTCCCGTGGAGAAATAAACCCTAAACCCTCTTCTCCAAGTCTTTCAGCTTCTTACGAATCCCACAGTTTAACTCTTCTCACAAAGACCGATTCCTGTCAGACTCTGTAGTAAACTAAAACCACACCAAGATTCTTGTGATGAAAATAGCACACGAATACGTACATATGCGAGCCGAATGATCCAGAGATCATCTCTCCCTTACTTGGCGTCAATCGAAACCCTCTTGAGGCTCTGCAAATCTGAGGTCCAGCTTCGTCAAATCCATGCCAGAATCATCCGTAAAGGTCTTGAGCAAGACCAGAATCTCGTCTCCATCTTCCTCTCGTCTTCCTCTCTTCCTTACTCATCCTCTGTTTTCGAGCGTGTTCATCATCCCTGCACTCATCTCTGGAACTGCTTCATCAAAGGATACTCTAATAGGTTTATCTTCTTTGACACGGTTTCGCTTCTTGTCCGTATGATGAGAGCAGGCTTGGCTCGACCCGATGAGTATACTTTCCCTTTGGTTTTGAAAGTTTGTACTAACAATGCGCAGGTTCGTGTTGGTTCGTCAGTTCATGGGTTGGTTCTGAGAAATGGGTTTGATAAAGATGTGGTCTTGGCCACAAGTTTTGTCGATTTCTATGGCAAATGCAAGGATTTATCGAGCGCACGTAAGGTGTTTGGTGAAATGCCTGAGAGAAATGCGGTTTCTTGGACTGCTTTGATCGTAGCGTATGTGAAATCTGGAGAGTTAGAGGAAGCGAAGAAGATGTTCGATGTTATGCCTGAGCGTAATATTGGATCTTGGAATGCTTTGATCGATGGGTTTGTCAAGTTCGGAGATTTGGTCAATGCTAAGAAGTTGTTTGACGAAATGCCTATGAAAGACGTAATTTCATATACCTCCATGATTGATGGATATGCTAAAGGTGGTGATATGCGTTCGGCTCGGGTTTTGTTTGAGCAAGCGAGTGATGTTGTTGATGTTAGGGCATGGTCAGCTTTGATAACGGGTTATGCGCAGAACGGCCAGGCGAACGAGGCTGTGAAGATGTTTTATGAAATGTGTGAGAAGAATGTCAAACCTGATGTGTTTATAATGGTGAGTTTGATGTCTGCGTGTTCCCAGATGGGTAGCTTTGAGTTATGTGAACAGGTTGATACTTATCTGCATCAGAGCATGGTGAAGGGATTTTCTAGTCATTATGTTACACCTGCTTTGATAGACATGAATGCCAAATGCGGCCACATGGAGAGAGCAGCAAGACTGTTCGAAGAGATGCCTAAGCGGGATCTTGTCTCGTACTGCTCGATGATGGAAGGAATGGGTATTCATGGGTGTGGAGGCGAAGCTGTTCGGCTGTTTGAGAGAATGGTAGAGGAAGGTATTGTTCCCGATAGTGTTGCCTTCACTGTAATATTGAAAGTTTGTAGCCAAGTTAAGCTTGTTGAGGATGGCTTAAGGTACTTCGAGTTGATGCGAAACGAATATTGTATTGTGGCATCTCCTGATCATTATTCCTGTGTTGTAAGCCTTCTTTGCCGGTCAGGAAAGCTTAAAGAAGCCTATGACCTTATTAAAGCCATGCCTGTGGAACCTCATGCTAGTGCCTGGGGTTCGGTTCTGGGTGGTTGCAGTGTGCATGGAGATTCTGAGATAGCTGAAGTAGTTGCAAGGCGGCTCTTCAAGCTTGAGCCGCAAAGTGCTGGTAACTATGTGCTTTTGTCAAACATGTACGCAGCTTTAGACCGGTGGGCAGATGTAGCTCTTGTTAGGGATAAGATGAAAGAGAATGGTATTAAAAAGATTTCTGGTCGAAGTTGGATATGTCGATAAGCACTACTTGGCATCTAACCGTGTCAATGGAAGTCTTTGCTTAACTTAAACAAGACATTCAAGCAAAAGGACCTAAAGTAGTTCTATCATTTATAGCACTGATTTCTTGTTTGTAAATATGTTTCACTTCTTTTGATGAAGTCATTTACTCAAACAGAACCCGCCTGAGACAGCACTGCGTCCAATGATTTTATCACCTTGTCGAATGTTTCAGAGACGTGAGATTCTGTTCAAACTAAGAAACATTAAGAGAGATGATTCGAGTGACATGTAGATTGCTATAGGATTGAGATATACTTCATCAGTATGCTTTGAACATTTTTACCCTATTATAGGTTCCAACTCCATTCTGTTCTCTGAATTAACCGTCTATGTCTTTCTTTTCTTGGCAAAAACTATCTATTTCCTTATGTTGCAAATGAAAATGGAACGAGTAAAACTAAATATTGTGCTTAGGAATGGGCATATTTATCCGGAACCGAAGGATTGAACCGAACTGAACCTAAAAAGATTCTGTTTGGGTTTGCCAATTAACCAAACAGATTCTATATCTTTAGAACCAAAGAACCATTTCGAACCAGAACCAAACTAGAACCGAACCAAGAACCGGATGGATATCCAAATTTCTATAGTATAATTTAAATATTTATAAATATTAATCATATTTAGTTTTAAAATACTCAAATAATTCAAAATACTATTTACAAACCGAAATACCAGAAAATGAATTACCAAAATATTTTTATCTAAAATATTTAAAATTATCCGAATTATCTAAAATTTTATCCAAAAAATCAGATATTTAATCCGAAACCCCGAATTTTTGACTTTTTAATCTGAATTAACCAAGAAACCGGAACCGAGTGGGATCCGAAATTATTTCGGATATTAGCTGGTTCCTAATTATGTTACCCGAACCGAGAACTGAAAAAAGAAAAAAACATAAACAGGACCGAGAACACAACAAACCAAAACCTAAACCAAACCAATTTTTCTTAATATCCGAAAGGGTCGTAAACCTCTAGAACCGAAAAACCAAAACGGAACCGAGAACCGAATGCCCATGGCTAATTGTGCTCATGTGAAGTGATTAAGAATGTAAAGATCTATGTTTGGACTTCACATGTAAGCATTTTCCTTTTGCTTCCATACAGAGACAATCCTTTTGTGCTTTCAACATAAGATATCTCATCTAATTCATATTACTATTGTATCTTGTTTTGAGCTTTCTTTCTCTCAAACCTCATTCTTGGTTGCTATTTGGGATATTCAAAGCAATTAGAAGGTTAAAATGCTTAAAATGACATTAGCTTATGCTATTCATATATTTGTATGTTTGTTTTACATTTTTTTACCAAAATAAATTTATAAATGGATCGACATCACTATTCTTTTTATAATACTGACACCAACACATACTTATCCAGACTTTTAGGTTCGTCAATTTTATCTTGAAACTAAAGAATGATCGATTGTCGACAATGTTTTGATTAAATTTAGCAAATCACATTTAATTAACATAATCATACTTAATATAAACTAATTTTCATACTCTAACCCGAATATTTAATTAACCCCAAACATCATACCTAACACGCGAACCTTAAATCCATATTTTCCCAATGTCGATAAACCTCATCGTTGTGTCTCTCTTTACCGAAATTAAGATTCATAGAAAATGGAAGGTTAAGTACTGAAATCAATATGGGAAAATATTTTAGAATGAGTACTCGTGGCTCCTCCTCAAGGCAGCAAACTGAGTCAAGAGAATAATTCAATGAAATTTCGACAAGGTGATGTTGTGGGAACATGATGGTGACTTATGTGTCAAAGACAGAGGAGAATCCATAAGAGATATTATATCGATATGATGTTGATTTACAGGTACACATGACTCCTGGTTTATGAAATTCTTAATTTCAGTTGCTGGACTAGTTCTTTGGTTTCGCTGTAGAGAAAATTTGAAGATCATCTAATCAAATGGGTTGGTGAAGCATTGCTTGATGAGATTCATAGGATATATGCAGTAGATTAGGCTTGCAGGCAATATCAATTATTGGAAACAAGGTTCGATGAAGACATTGGAAGATGATGCTATGAAACATGATAATTTTCCTAATATTGGTTGCATAGGAGCCATTAAATGGATGTATGGGAAGTTCTGTAATGGAGAAGAATTAAATGCAAGGTATGTAACTGAGAGTGATGTTAATGGAGAATATTAAGTTTTTTTTTGTGATGCCATGTATTAACACATACTAACGATAATAAACTATTTTTAAGTAAGTCATAAAAAGTTAAAAAAAACACATAACTGTAGCAGTACCTATAAACTATTGAGTCATTACAAGCTGAAAATGCAGACAAAAATTAGAAAATAAATAATCTCTTACATTAGAAAATTACAAAACATGTCATAGCAATACAAAGAAGATCTTTTCATGATGTCTTTGCTTGTTTTGGATGGTTGTGTCATTGTAATGACATCAGGACCATAAGAGCTTCCACGTTCCTGTGAGAGGAACATGTTCCTGTAAGAAGATCATGTTCCAAGGTTATACACTTATTCAAAGTAATTAAGTAGAAATCAATTGAATGTACATGTTCTTTTGCTTTGGTCTTAATCTTTTTCTTCAGATTAATTGAATCACTATAAGTCATTTTCCATATAGATATTCTCAGCATTCAAGCATTTTCACCTCCTATTTTGTAAATCTCTCATACCACTTCTCGGATTACTTGTTTCTCTGCGATTCTGAGCATTGCATGCCTTCTAATTGTCTCCAACATAGATACACTCGCCTTAGATTTAGCTCTGATAAAAATGGCGTTGAATGACTTTCTCGCGCTGGTGGCAACATTCTAACAACAACTTCTAAGTCTATAATATGCCAAGAACCAAGTCTTCGGTTCATCCTTCAAATCTTCATATAGTATTTAAACTTACAAAGTTCCTTCTTGAACTGTGTTGGATTGTAGCTTCAAGATAGATTTCACACCGTTGATTTCCGAAAATCTTTATTCTTATGCTTCTTCTTCATTTTTTTGACAATATGTTTCACACACTGTCTATGATCAAGGTTTAGTAACTCAGATTTAATAGTTATTATGAATCCGTGAAATGTTACATAAGTTAATTTTCAGCCGTTAAAACAAGATGTTTTGAGCACGAATACTGATTTACTTGCCTGTAAGCTATTGGATACAAGGACAAACTTGTTGCCATCTCCAAGACTGATATCATGCTGAGTCACTTGATAAACCATAGCCATGTATCCAGTCTCGTATTGTACCACAGCCGAAGCAAACTACTATAGCTGATTATTAGTGTCATGTCCTACACAATAAGTAATATATTTTCATTGCGACCTTTAAAAACATTTCATCAAGCCTTATGATTGGCTGATAATACCCTCTTCAGCAGCTTCTCAAATCAAACATAGAACCGATCACATACATCCTCTTCAGCAGCATTATAAATGGTATCAAGAAATACACTTGGACCCGGGTTAGTCTTCTGAATACTCTCACATAACCTCAGAGATGAGAAGACTGATATGCCTACTCCTTGCGAAGTTATTTCAACGCTAATATTCTTCCTTTTTGTCATTGATTCCTTGATGCTATTAGTTTCTACTTCTTCTTGATATGCTCTTGAATATTCTCAAGCATTATACGACTGTTCAATTTATCAAGGAAAAACTAGCTATAACCGTACTTTTCAACGCTTACACATTAGGCGTACAACTATGATATCTAAGTTAATCTTCATCTTATCCCACCTAACTTTCTGAATGTTTCGACCTTTGCTCAACACATTATCAAATACCGCCTCTTTGAACTCGAAACCCAACCAGCAAGTTGTTCCCACTTCTAGTTTTATCGGATTTTGTGTCTTCTATCTCTAGCATCGAGCTCTTCTTCCTTTTCATTTGAGCTTTCAGAAATTATTTTCCTCCCAATGAACTCTTCATCCTCAAAATCAGCGACTAATTGCTCAATGTCATACTTGTAGCGATTCTCAATCTCTTCTTCCCTTCACCATAATTGATATTCTCATTTGCATCTTATTTGTATTCCTCTTTTTTTTTCATCGTTGAAGTGTCAGCATCATGATCTCTCCACTCTCAATTTTTCTCTTCATTATATGTCGTCAAAGTTACAAGAACATGAATCCAAGTTTCTTCATTTCCCTCGTTGCCCTCCATAGTCAAAGTAAGAGCAACGAAACCCAATTTTTACCATTTCCCTTTTTGTCCTCCACTGGCGAAGATATCGATTCTCGATTCTCAGATGAGTACTAAACCTAAACCCACAATTGTCACTCTCATGAACTCGTGATTTGTCTCGAAGAACCTTAACTGCCAAATCTATTTACTCTCAACAAATACGTTGAGAGATTTTGGCTTATAAATATATCCGGTTAGGGTGGAATCCGATTAGGGTCATGATAAGTTAAACCTGGGTCTGATTGATCGCGATATGTTTTTGGTAAACATGATTTGGGTAATTGAATGCAATAACATGGAATGGATAAAAAATTTGGACAAACAATCAATTTTTAAAAATAAAAAATAACTTGACGGGTCTAAGAATTTGGATGGACCGCATGTTGTTGTGAGTAATACATCAAGAATAGTGATGTCAATCTCTAAATCTCTTATTAGTAATTGCTAATAAAACTTACAAACACTACTTAAGTTCAATTATACATTAATAAAAATAATCAGTTTAATAAGCAAATTAGGTAAATTATTTTCACAATATAAATTTTTAAAAGGTTTTGTACATTTTAGTACATAACTTAAATAGCTTAAACAACTCAATACTGGACATAGCATTCATAGAACAAAAAATACTGGGGAATATTTTATTGTATAGAAAGGAATATGGTAAATGCAGAATGTGAGTCCAACTACAAAGATACAATTATCTCTCTCTATATGGAATAATCGATGTATCTACCAATGGACCCAAAAGCAAACACAACAACTACTATTTTTTCTTTTGGGCACCAGACAACAACTACTCTTTTTCTTATTTTTATTTCACATACCCGTACTTATTTATTTATAATTTTATTTTGTTGTTTTTCAGCCTTTCCCTAGGCCACTATTAACGTGTACTCTCCAAATTCCACAAACCAAATAAAGTTATAATCAAAGAACGATGCTTCCATTCCCCAACTACTACGTTTCAACACCAATTATGTCCGAGAAGAAGAACATAAGCAGCAGCAGTAATAGTAAGAGAAGAAAGAGGAGATGGCCACCGACAGTCTTATCTGGAGGGGGAAGAGGAGGGGGAGGAGGAGGAGGAGATGAGTTAGCGACGGTGAAAGCTGCGGCGTGGGCTTGGTACCAAAGAAACGAAGGGAAACCAATGATTAGAGAATTTGATATCACGACAAGAGCCACAAGAACACCTCGACCTTCGCGGTACAAGCTCGAAGCCAGCAAGAACATGATTTTATCCGAGAATAGGGTTTCAAAATCCGACACTAATCATTTGTCGCATGAAGATCAAGAAACCAAGTTCTCTAGTCTTCTTGACCCTTATGAGATCATGAGCATCTCTAAAAGGATTGACCAGGGATCGTTACCCGCTAATCCAACAAGTAGTTTCCGGCACGATATGCAGAATAAGCTAGAAGATGATCATAGTAAGAAGGAGAATCGGGTTGTCACGAAAATGAGCATGAAAAACTTGTGGAAAGGAATGATTCTGATGGCGGCTCCAAGGACAGTTTGTGGAAGAAGTGATGACGTGGATCTTGAGGCTTATCGAGCTAACCCAAGAACATTAAAGGTAGCACCCACGAGTGTCAAGACTCGAACCGACCGTCGTTAACTCTATAGTCTTTAGTTATTGTGTCTGGATATTTAAATGTTAAAAAGGTCTTCTTTTATACAACATTTTAAGGATTTAAGCAAGTTTTATTGATTACTCTTTAAGTCTTAACAGAACGTGGAAGTCACAATTTCATGAATAGTATCAGTACTAGATACATTGGATTTTCCAGTACAGTTAAGAAAAAACCTCAAAAGAAAGTTACAAATCCTATTAGAAGATTTTTTTTTTTAAATCCTTTCACTTAAAAAATGTACATAAATGTTAGTGTGATAGCTTGTATCATATTCATTTTTATACTAATTTATACTTATCTATTTAAGTAGATTCTTATAGATTTTCATTATTTATATACTAATTGTAATCAGTTTATTTATTAATTTCGTTTAAGTGTTTTATTACATTTTTTTCACTCTTCTAAATTACTTCATTAATTGTATTTACCATAATAATTTAATGTCATTTATTTTACGCATGAACCATTCACGTGTCATTTAAATAAACAGTTAGACATGGACATTCAGGTATACGTTTAGATGTAGATTATTTTTATGGATATCGAGTTGTTGGATTTTAAAAAATAAACTATGTTCAGATATTAGAAATTTTCGGACATGGTTCGAATTGGATTCTCCGACTCTGGGTAAGTTTTTAGGAACCAAAGAATATCTAAATAACCTATATATTTAATAATGTCCCTAAATAACTAATAAAACGGTAAAAACTAACATTCGAACGTATGTGCGGGTCAAGTTCTAGTATTAATTTAATAATGATTCATACCGATGATAGGAAAAAGAGTGCATTCATCATCGATCATGACATATATTGCTACAAAGTAATACCCTTCAGACTAAAAATACAGAAGCGTCCTATCAACGCTTGGTCAACAAGATGTTCGCTGAAAAATTGATGTCATGATATAAGTATACATCGAAGACATGATGCTGGTTAAGTCACTCATAGTGGATCACTCATCTAAAGGAATGCTTCCATACCTTCAATGAGTATGACATAAATTTTAACCCTATTAAATGCAATTTTGGAGTAGCATCTGGAGACTTTATAGGATACATCATCACTCAAAGAGGAACTGAAGCAAACTCAAAGAAGATCTTGGCCATATATGATCTCCCAAGTTTGAAAAAACCTAGGTAGACATAAATATATCTTCTATACGAGCAAACACATGACAAATTCCAAAATGTGTTATTCCACCCTGTAAAAAATAGTCCTAGCTAAGGCCTTATTTTCAATATCATTATATCATTATACTAACCAAATATCCACTTCAATCTGTGATGCATAATACAAATTAATCTGGATGGTTATCAAAATGGACAGTAGAACCCAACGACCAGGACATCTAATATAAGATATGGTCATCTGAAAAATCACAAGTGCTTGTTGAATTCATAATCAAAATGTCACTTGAACTGGAACAAGATATGTTTTCTCTCATGTGAAAATTGGATCTTACACATGAATGAAGCATCATCTAACAAGGGAACCTGAATCAGAGTCCATCTTCAATCTTCTATGGGTGAACTCATTCGACAATCATTGTACTTGAGATTTGCAGCATATAATAACGAAGTTGACTATGAAGCCATCATTAATTACGGTTAGCAACAACAATCAAATAAAAATATCTAAGCTTACTTTGATTAGTAAATTAACGTTAATCAGTTAGCAGAGACTGGGATGCCAAAAACAAAAGGATGGACACTTACCTGAAAGCCGTACTTGATCTAGCCATGGGATTCAAGATTTTGAGCTAACAACGGTTCCCTTGAGAGGAAAATACACATGCAGATGCATTTCCGCATCGAGGAGTGATTTGAAAGATCAAATAAATATAAAAATCCAGGTGCAAAAGGTTGAACAAACAAGTACCACACTAGCATCCGAGACCACCTCAGTTGTTACCCCAGTCACGAACAGAGACAACACTGAGCCAACCAACATGGATATGGATACTACTAACCGAGATGATGATTTCAACGTCCCCGATTGGGGACTTCATATCTTATAATACTTGAATGATAACAAGTTACATGACGAAAAGTGGGAAGCATGGCGACTTAACGCACGAAATGTCCATTACATAACAGTGGTGGATTGCTAAAAAGTCTTACTATCGTGTATCCACGGTGAAGAGGTCAGTATGGTCATGAAAACGCATAAAAGAGCAGGAGGAAATCATTCCAGTGGGCAAGTGCTAGCTTTGAAAATCAAGAGTCAAAGACACTAGTAGCCGGCAATAGTAGTAGTGTCAGAAATATGCATCGCGATGCGAAAAATTCTTGAGACATGCTCCAAACATCCATTCTACTACCTTGTTACTAAAAACAACCAAAACTCCATATCCTTTCATTCAATGCGCTATGGATATAGTAGAACATATGTCGTTCTAGACAAAGATGCTTGCTACTTGTGATGACAGACCACTTCACATAGTGGGTGGAGACAAATGTGTTTTCTAAATTACCGACAACAAAGTCCAAAAATTTGTCTGGAAGTACATCATCTACCGATATGGTCGATATGGTCTCCCTTATGAAATGATGTAATAGAGAAAAAAAGTTGAGCCAGTAGATTTATAAAGTGTTTTGGTATATAAGACAAAATATGTTGAAGATCATTGTCAAGTTTTTTTTGGTTATACAATTAGTTATTAATTTATTTATTTTTGTATCACATGCATTTTCCTTGTTCAATTATATGAATGAAGACATTAGATGTGGCCACTTTCCCCATGTGATTTTTTCGTTTTAAAAGTTAAATATAAACTGTTTTTTATAATAAAAAAAAAGGTATTCGTTAAAGTGATTTTTATAAGTATGCAATAAAAAGAAATGGTAGATATCCAATTTTAAAAAGACATGGTAAACATGTAATTTTTTTGCTAAAAATATATGAGAAAAAGACTAGGATAGCACCAAACCAAGTTTTTGTTCCCAAAGTAGCACTCAAGGCTCAAAGTTACAAAAATAATTTTCATTAAAAAGGTAAATATACACTTATAGCCCTTGGGTTAATTAATCTAAACCTTAGGGTTTAGAGTTAAGAGGTAGGGTTTTGGAATTAGGGTTTAAAATTTTATAAAAAATAAATACTAAAATAAAAAATAAAAATTTAAAAAACAGTTTCAAAAAGTATTTTTAAATTATAAAAAGAAAATTTGAAAAAATAAATAAAAAAAAACTTTTCAAAAAAAATTTTTCAAAAAAAAAAAATTCGAATCTGAAACTATAAAATTTTTTTTTTGTTTGTTTATTTAATTTTAAACCAAGGGTATAAGGGATATTTTACCCTTTAGTGAATGTCATTTTTGTGACTTTTTCTTTCTAGTGTTATTTTTGAGACATAAACTTCAAAATGTGCTATTATTGACAATTGCCCAAAATATATTTGTTGAACAAAATGGTAAGTAAATACACACGATTTCTTAAAAGTTAACTTTGAGTCTTGCATTTGAGTTTACCTTAAGAAGAGAGTAAAGACATCAACAGTTTTTAGGAATTAGACATCAAGAGATGTGGGGCTTATAGTTTTCCAGCATTAGACCTATAGTTATAAAGATTATAGAGGACAAAAAATTATCATTACTAGACCCAACGCTCGCACACAATGCATATGTATACCAACGTGGATAAGCATTGTGAGCTTACAAAAAGAAACCCAGATGACTGAATTCCCCAATTTTCACCTTCTGTGTGGTGCATGCATGTATTGTAATGTAAGGCCTGGCTGTCGAGTTTGTCTAAAAAGACAAATCTAGCTAGCGCTTTGGTGAAAAACTTCTTCAACTGTGTGTGTGAGTGGAGACATAATATTTGACCATCTTTCCGCGTGTGAATTTACAGCTTTTGCAATTTTGGTTTGGCACAAGGTTGTAAAGGAATCTATAACTAAAATTACTTTCAGCTTTTAGTTGCAGCTAATGTACAAACTGTTTTTTCGATGAATATAATTAAAAAAAAATGGCATTCGTTCATTGATGTTCTTCATCTACACATATATTCTGAATTATTGGATTAGTGTTATAATAAAATCGGCATAAGTTAAAAAGTTATGTATGGGCATGAAACTCCTATAATGTGTGGTAGTGCCTTTAGCCAAATTTCTTCTAAAGTAACAGCGACTATAGTTCTTTTAAAGAAAACTGCGACTCTGGCCAGATACGTACTTCAATGGATGACAACCTATATAATTCATCTTGTATTGTGATCTTGTCTCATTATTATTTATTAACACCAAACAAAAAGAAAATGTTACATCGTTTGTCTATTTTGAATTTCGTTTTGACATGTTTCATTCACGCATTTTCATGTTTGTCTCAGCTATTGATTACATTATAAATAAAAATATCTTGAAGAAATTGCTTCGAGACTATCATACAGTAAATGTATAATCTTAATGGTCTTAGATACTGGCATACTGCCATACGATAAATCCAATTTATATAGTAAAAGGTAACTTGTGGATATCTAACTTCATCAAAAAGCTAGGAACTAAATGAAGGGAAATAAATCAAGAATTTACGGATTACTAGATTAGCACAACTGGCATTTTGACCCATGATTTATATCCACTTTACTTGGAGTATATTGCTTATATAATAAACTTTCGAAATGTTAAATAGCACGACTCCGCTACTTTTGACTATTTAACATAACAGCTGTTCAGAGATATGCACCAGTAGAGTCAGCATATAAATATATGAATTTACGATTGTCATTCAAAGATGGTCCCTGCTCTTATAAGTAGAATTGTGGCAGCAGTCCCAATAAACGTGAAGTCATTCAGCTATCTTTGCAACATTATTTTACAGGGAAGAATTAATGAAATAATGTATCTACCTTTTTCGTTGCTAAGTTAAGCAATAAGTCTAATGGTCTTGATCTCCATGATATTATAGCAAAATAAAAACCTTTATCAACGTTGATATGTAATTTTTTTAAAGAGATTGTAATTTATTTCGGGGAAAAGTACTTTAGTAGAATAGCTCGTACTAATTTTTCATGTTTTTTTTTCTTCTTTTAATGCTGGAATTTTGTTAAAGTAAAACTTGAATCCAAAGGGACGTGCATATTTGGTTTTCCAGGAGACTTTAGTGATCTATCTCTCTCACCTTTCACTTTCTTCTCTCTCTCGGATGCTCTTGATGTGTCAAGAGAGAGATATAACCAATGTCTCAAAGAACTAAGAAGAGTCAATTAGCTAAAAAACCACAAAGAAGTTAGAAATTAAGTAAATGCACATGATGTGATAAGTTATGTGTCTATGAACAAAGATACCATAGTGTGGGGTTTAGGGTATCTTCAAAATAAACTCTATAACTTCAAATATAAAGTTTTTTTGCTCTTCAAAAAAGAATTTCAAAACTTCAAATTTAGAGTTTTAAGGAGTGAAGTTTCACTATTCAAAACTATAATTTTGAAGTTTCATCTTTTTATTTATATTTTGGTCCTTATAATTAATTATACATCATATTTATAATTCTTAAATATTTTCTCATTTATCATTTTAATCTTTAAAACTTTTGTATATCATAAATATTTTAATTTTTTTTTATAAATTCAAATTTTACACCTAAAATTAAAAAAAATGAAATAAAATTTATAATATTTTAAAACTAGAATTAGACAACGAGAATATTTCAAAAGAAACTTAATAAAAAAAACTTTTTACAAAGATATATGAAGAAATAATTATTATGCAAATTTAAATATTACAACAACATTAGTAGTCTAGTAAATTTGCTCCGGAACCTCTAAAATATTGTCCAAACAAATGTTGTGTAACCAAAGATGGAGCACTATGGAAATAATTTTATAGAATAATTTGGTATTTTGCTTGTATTTTAATATTTAATTATTTATTTATATTTATAATTTTATATTTTAGTGTAAGATTTTATTAATTAATATTACTGTAATATTTTTATATATGTGCTAATTATTTATAAAATTTTATGGATTTATATTAATTATAACAAATATAAGGATCACAGTGTAAATTACAAATAATTTTGAAGTTAAATTTGAAGTTTTTCTTTTGAAAAAAAAACATCTTAAAATTTCAAATATAGAGTTAAAAAAATTCTAAAATAGAGAGTCTTTTTGGAGATGCTCTAAATCACACAGTAATGGCCCAAATTGATAGTCATAGAGTTGATTGATGTTGAACATACAGTATGTAACTTAATCAAGGGTATGATCTGTGAAACCTTTGTTAGCTTATTGGTTTGATTCTTTTATCACTGGATTTTGGTACCAGCTTGATCAAATGAAAATTTTGAGTTTTAATAGAAAGAACGGGCGAATTGGCATTAAACAATATCAAATCAATGTGGTATATGTAAATCCCCTGTATATTAATCCTGAAGCATTATAACATATTTTCGTAACCACGTGTCATCACAAAAATGATTCTTAGAATTGTTAGAAAAATAAATTGATCTATATAAACATATACTATGGTTTTTTTATTAAACTAACTGTCAAATTAATTAATACTAGTATACAAAATAATATGTTTTTCTTTCCTTAAATAAAAGCTACAAAATTACCTAATATGGTTAACATATATATGACAATTAATGATTATGAATAATACATATTTGATATAAGAAATTCTAACATCTCTCTTTTTTGTTTAATTTTATACTATTAAAAGAAATTAAACAATCACATTAAGCATATAATGAAAAACTTTAAATTTTTTCTTATATGTTATATTTTTAGTTTTTAAAAACGACTATAAATTACTAAAAATAGTAAAAGTCCCACATTGAAAATTTTGTTGTCAATGCTTTAATTTTGTTTTTGTTCAAGTAAGATACAAATGATCATATATCATAGGGGTAGGCATTCGGATACATATTTGGGTTTGTATCGGATATTTCATTATAAAAGTATAGAACCCGTTCGGGTATTCCGGGCCGGGTTCGGTATTTAAATTTTGAAGAAAAAATAAATAAATTATTCGTTGTTTATGTTTTTTTGTATTTAAAATATATATTAACTTAACTGGTTTTCTAATTTTTAAAAGATTAAACTATTAATAGGTTTGGAGATAAAACTTTAAAAATAGAAAGAAACTAATATAGTTGTTGTTTTGAAATTTTAAATGCAACTTTTGTTAATGCAAGAAACAAGAGCTTGATATGTATTTTAAGTGAGTAGCAAATGATTTTATCAATAATTATATGTATTATCTAATTTTGAGCAATAAGCATCATTAATATAAATATTTTGAATAAAATAAGAGAAATAAACTAGAAATATAGTGTTAAGTATACTTATGTTTGATTATCCTCGGATATTTATTCGGGTTCGGATATTACTCGTTCGGATTCAGATATTACTCGAACTGGTGAAATAAGTAATTTATTTTTTTGTTCTAATTAAATAATTTTTAGACCGAGCTGGTGAATATATACCAGACAGACATTTATATCTTGAGTCTTTATTTATATTTTATAACAGCTTGATATATTAGATTTGAACACTAACCTGTTAATATAGTTTGCCAGTGATCTTTTATCAAAATTTTGATTCTTAGATATGTATATGGAATAAAACTAATTTTACAGATGTCCATTTTTTTTTTAGTTAACACTTATGTAATTCACTGAATTCATAAAATAAAGAAGTTTAAAAAGAAACTTAACTCATAATGAAACAAAGACGAGAACGAAAGCACAATTCTATAAAGGTAGAAAACTAAATCACTTATGCAGAGTCAATAATAAACAAATTGAGAGTAGAAAACCTAATTTCATTTCGTCATTATACAATCGATGTTACCTAATTGGTTTTGGTGATTTGTATCAGCCGCAAAACTTATTTTTTTATGCATATAAAATCTTAAAAATAATTAAAATGAGATGTAATACGTTAACTTTTCAACAACAATGATATATTTAAGAGACCAACATTTGTATTCGTTATTTTATAATCGATTGTAGTGTTGGAAAATATTAAAATCATTTCATAAACAATCATTATTATAAAAACTCACTCCACGCGGATTATCATCTAGTAGTAGTACTAAAATTCAAGCTCCTTTTGGTCATTTCATTTAACTATGCATTTGGTGCTGTTGCAAACACTTGAGTTACGATGATTAAACAAGGTAATGAGAGTGGGGCTTTAGTTTAAGGGTTACAAGTTACAACTAATAGTCGACATAATCATTTAAATAACACGTGTTTTTCCTATGCGAATATGAGAAGGATAAGATATTTGAGTGTTGTGACCATGATTCATATTCATAATAATTAGTCATGAATCAACAAAATGCAAACGAATAAAACAATGAAAACTAAAATATGAATACGGTCATTGTCAGGAATAAAGAGAATAATACTCCAAAGCTTGAATTTGAGATCGGCGGAAGACTTGGAACTGTCGGCTACTCCCCCCAAAATCTATCCAGCTCATCTTTGGGCCCCATCTCTAACCTTTCATGCAAGTGCTGCTTCTTCGTTTTCGAAGATAAATTTTCAAAATTTTAAAACAATACACAAAAGGTTTTTTCTTTTTTTTTGCTAACTAACAATACACAAAAGGTTTCAAGTGTTATGTCTCTAATTTGCACAAAAGTCATTATATATTGGATCAAACTTTGTCAAGATCTCAGAGTTTTTAACTTCAAAATTCTCACATATCTTTGGTTGTTTTTTTTTGGATACATTTTTTTATGATTACTTTGTTTAACGTTTCTTATAACCTGGACTGAATCAGTAGTGAAAAGTACACAAGTAATTAATGCTATCTCTATCGAACAGGCTGATTCATGGGGGAGAAAAGGAAACGAGAAGTTTAAGGGCCTAGTTCCTCTAGAGTTTAAATGAGATATTACAACAACAAAAAAAGGTGGCACTGCTGACTTGCCGTATCTTAGTGGTAATTGATTAGTAGTGTTCTGCTCGATTTCACATCATGTGTCATTGTCTTCATTTGCATCATGTGTATTTGTTGGTTCTGACATTGCATATCTCCCTAAATCCGTCACTTGTAATTTATATATCTTCTTTAATTTATTAATAAAACGAGCGCGTCTTTATTTTGTCGGATACGAGCTCTTTCTATCATCTTATTATGTGATCAAATTAATATTTTACCCCAAAGATCTAACTATGTGATCGTTATTTTCTTTTTCTTTTATTTTTATTTTTATAAAAGACTTTCATATCAAATTTTTATTATTATTTTAATAAAGATAAGAAGAGAAAATTTAAAATTCAATAAACAAATCTCTTAATAGACTCGGTACAAGAGAAAACCAAATACAAAAAAAAATTAAAATAGCCCGACATTGAAAATAAAATACTCTAGCCAATCACTTGAATGGATAATGCCTCCACCAAACATATGCTCACCAGAGAATACCACCGCTAAGCCACTATGACCGACTGAGAGAAGCCTAGAACAAAAAGAGCCAGCACTGGATCACATCGATAGCACCGCACCTTGAAAGATTCGAGTAGCAGAACATCGATAAAGGACCTTGCCAAACATGGAACTGGCGCTGCCTACTTCGTATGAGGAACCTTGCATCTCGCTTTTTATCCAATGAAATAAAGAGTGGTCAAGAAACAAATTTCTGGTACGACACTTGGACTCCTTTGGATCTCTTAACCTCTGTCTTCGGTGAGCATGGAACCCACATGCTAAGGACCAGAGCCGACGCTTATGTTGCTGATGGTTGCAATGCAACAGGTTGGACGCTTCCTCATCTAATACTAGAGGAGGAAGTAGCTCTTCACACATCTTTCTTCGATTCATGTTCCCTCAGCGGAAATGGGTACATACAGTTTCAGCTGGATCGTCGATGGTGACTCTAACAACACCTACTTTTCCTCTAAAACCTGGGAGGTCCTAAGACCAATGGGAACAAGGCAAGCCAGTGCTAAGCACATCTGGTTTAGTGTTGCAACCCTGAATCATGCTTTTCACATGTGGGTTACTGATTTAAATCGGCTTCCCACAAGAAATATAATGTCTGTTTGGCGTATGCAAGTGCCATCAAGTTGCTGTAGTTGATATATCCATCCAGAATCTAGGGACCATCTCATGCTCTCTTGTCCTTATTCCTTGACGATTTGGTCTGAGATTATACACAAGCTCCGTTGTGTTGTACCTACATTCCGTGATTGGGCTGAGCTTATGCTATGGGCGTCTAGTTCATGTTCTACAGCCCCATCTGTGTTAAGAATGCTTGTGCTCCAGACTCTTGTCTACACTATATAGCAGCAGCGCAACAATATGATGTTCAACCATACTCTTATCTCTCTCACTTGTGGCGTTCAAGGACATCAACAACCAGGTTCTCAAATTCATCTACACACTGAGGACAAGGAAGAAATTCAGGGCCCTCATGCAACTTTGGTTAATCTGACCCTTTGTTTGATAGGTCTCCTTTGGGCTTCTTACAAACTCCATGCTATCTCTTTTGTAACAATCCTCTGTTTTTTTACTTTCTTTTTACCAGAGTATTATTTTGTATTGGTCAACTACTCATGTAGAGTAATCTTCATCATTTATGATAATTACATTCGTTGCAGAAAAAAGGAAAGAGGTTTGGAGGAGGGAAGCAATGTACGGCAGAAAGAGGTTTTGTCTTTGGTTACCAGAGAAGATGCGCAGCTTCGATATTTGGTGACAAAGGTGTCAACTGGTGAAGCGCGGTGGAGCAGTGTTTCCCAGCACCAGTGACAGACCAATGATTGTTCTGGTGACACGAACTCTGCTTTTTTTTGAAGCTGGGACTTGGTGATCCTACTTTCGCTACATGACGTCAAGGACTTACTTTTCATTCCCGACAGTCTAGTTTGGTTTATGGCTAAGGTTTGCGATGGTAATTTACCGAAGGGACGGTGATCGATAGGCACCATTGGCAAATTATATTAGTAGACGAGCTGAAATCTAAATTATTAGGAGTCTTATAGTTCGAAGTTAGAAACGATTATGCTTCATGGTCCTCTAGTGTAATTACTGTTTTCGTACTCAGAGTAGTTAGCTTTGTTGGTGGTAGTGGGGAGCATTGTTGTTTTGCCTTTACTCCTACTCAAATAAGGGTTTGATGGTTCTGTACTTGGAGTTTGGCATTTGATTTGGCAGTCTTTCTTCTAGGGTTGATGTATTCAGTGAGTGTTTTCAACTTGTTTCTTTTTCTCCGTGAGTGATTTCAGAGGGTTTCGTTGGCAAGGCTTCGTCTTCTTGGTGTGTTGAGTGGGCTTCTACCTAGGGAAAATTGGACGTTTATGATTGTATAGCATCTGTATCCAAAGGTTGTGTAGATCGAGTAGCGGTTCATCATGTTGGGTTATGAAATCTTCGGTTCTTGGTTCTTGAACATTGGTGTTTGGAGTGCGAGGCAGCAGCGATAAGTCGTGTTAAAGGTGTTAGAAGTGGAGGTTAATGTGTGACGGCTATGGGTAGCAATGGCAGCACATTTTAATTGGCCTTTGCTTAGTTCTAAAATCTATTAAGTTATTTTGTGTTATGCTCCTACGTACATATGCCAGTTGTTTATATAGATCTAGTAGTGATTTAAATGTATGCTTTGTTTCTGTAAGTTGTCTCGGTGTGGATTTTAGTTGATGCTTTCATGTGAGCTTTTGATTATGAAGTTTTTTTGTTAGACCGCCAGCTTATATATTAAAACTTACTTCCTCTCTTCCTTAATATTACATATTCTAGGAAAAAAATTTGTTTTAAAAAGATCCATTTTTTACATTTTCAAGACATGTTTTATTAACTAATTATAAATTTCAAAAAACATAATTGCACTTATTGAATTGTTATTGGTTTAAAATTGTGAAACAAAGATAAACACAAAAATATATACAAATTTAATGTGTTTTATTAAAATGTGTGAAAAATCTAGAATATGTAGCATTAAAAAACAGATGGAGTATTTTTTTTGTCGTTAATGGAAAAAATTAATTGATGATGCAATATTCAATAAATAATATTTTGCATTAAAATGTTAAAATTACTTATATTTTTAAATAATACCTTCTAAAACTAATTATATTATGAAACACTATTTATATTTTTAAATAATACTTCTAAAACTAATTATATTATTAAACACGGAGAATATATTACTTTTTATTATTGAATCATGGTTAATTTTATTATAAAATTCCTTATAAAGGTATTAAAGTAAGAAAGATATATTTTTTATAAAAACATTTTTCTAAAATATTATGTGTTATAGAAATTTAACTAATTTTAAAAACTTATGGAACATATGTTTTTACTAATCTTTACTTTTTTATTTCATATTATGTAAAAGATATTTTTTGAAAACAAACTTGTAATTGTTTTTCCAGATTTACTTGTATTTAATAAAATGGATGAAATATCTGTAAATATATGTAAATTTTGGATAACCAAAATTGGATATTCGTATGTTGTCGTACAAATATTTTTTTTAAAAAATATCTGTAAAATACGAAATCAATCATAAATAACTACTGAAAATAAGAGTGTTATTCGATCTGTTGTTACCACCCCTCGTAACATGCTATATTGAACAGACACAAATATACACGCGACAGTAACTAACGCATACATGAACCCATTTAATTATTATAGTTACAGAGTTTAGTAAAGACAACAAGTTTGCTTCATACAGATGTCCTTCTAAGAGGGACCCACACAATCCCAGATTCAAACTGATCTAATAATATACACTGTCCGATCAAACAATCACCCAGAGATGATCATAATCGGGGAACATTTTCGAATAATACGCAAGACCGTAGATAAATACTGGAGCCTTCTCATTAAGGTAATGATCTGCTGCAATCGGCTTTGATGAAACCCACTCTCTTATTGATTACATCAAACTCAACCCATAAATTCTGCTGATGAACGTTCCCGATTATATTACTAGCGGCACCAAGCATGCTTGACCGTCCGATGCCAACACAGTGGACTCCACCTCCTACGCTAATAAGAAGCCTTTGTCTTTCAACGAGAATCTCAACTCCTCTCCCGAATTCAAACACAAGATCTCCTATCAGCCGTCCGATCTCCATAGGGTTGTTTCCATCAAAACACATGTCAGCCGTTTCGCCGTACACGTAACCCTTTTTCATTCTGGGCCCTACACGCTTCACTATTTCTCCCCTCACTTTATCATACGCCACGTCGACCAAGTGAGTGAATTCGGAACCCGAGTCGACCATGGTTTGACCCGACCCGCCAGCATCGGGTCTAAAAACAGAGGCTGGGATGTCTAGCCTCTTTTGTCCGATTCGGATCCCTTGCAAAGGTACTGTATAAGCCAGAGGGTCTAGATTCGGCATGCGTTGACTCTGAGGAAAAGTCAAAAGAGAGACGTATTTGAATCCCCGAGAAATCGGATTTTCCCCGATGTAAAAAGACCCGGTCGGAGTAAAACCGGGCCGGTCAGACCGGGTCGGGATGCAATAAGAGAATTTGGATATTTTAGCTTGCGAGATGAAAGAAAGACGACCGAGATTCATCCCCAAAATACCCCTGTCATCTGTAGACTCAGCAGCACAGCCTAGAATCAAAGGAGGCGTAGTTTGGGTTTTTGAGAAGGTGAATTTTTCTTTGACGAGATTACCCTCGGCGTAGGTTCCGTCTGCGTAGAAGTAGGAATAGTGACAGAGACGGTTCGAGTCGCAAGTTGTGGGAAGGGTAAAATCGGGAATTCTTGGTTTACAGAAAGGATGAGAGCAAGGCAAGTTGGAGAAGGATGAAGACAGCGACGGATCAAACGACGTCGTTGGTTTCTGCTTCTTGCGATGGCACTGGATCCACGAGAGCTGACTCCCTGTGTCGAGGACAAGCTCTTGAGTCTGAGCAGGTGTTCCAATCGGAAGAGAGAGGATCAGAGCCATCGAGTATTTGAAGTTTGATCGGAAATTGTACGGAGGAGATGATGATGATGACGACTGCGATGGATTCCGGCGAGAGGCTAGGGAGGTTTGGAGAGAAGAAGAAGAGGAGTTAGTGGTTGTAGTGAGACGGAGAGATGTGAGAGGGAAGTGGAGAGAGAGAGATGATGAGAGAGAAACTGAGTTGCAGAGGAAAACGTAGAGAAATGTTAAGAAGAGAGACATTTTTTTTTAACAGTCTGAGAGTGAGTGATGAGAGAGAGAGATGATGTTACATATATATACAACACGCGCACGAATATTAAAAATAAAGAAGAGAAAACTGAAGGAGATTGTGCAACTAATTGAAAGTGGTTAGCTTTATGACTTTATATTATATGTGTTTTTCATACGTTTGTGTATAATATACTATGCTTTTAAGCTAGTGTTTATGTCGGTTGGCGACGCATGGATAAGGCTATGAAATATGACAAAGTTTCGTGTTTAATTGTTTTTCTTAGTTTGGTTTGGATTTTTATTATTTCTTGGTTGATTAGATGTCAATTAAGAGGTTTGAGCTCAGCGATCTAGGTGTTTTAAATTTGCACTCAGCGACCTATTTCAAATAGAGTAATTCTTGGGTTCACCCCCTAGGGTGAACCTCTAGGTTCACCAACCAATAGTGTTTGATTATTTGATATTTGATATCTTTTAAAAAAGGAAACAACATTGAATTTCCAAATAAAATTATCTTTTTAAAATAAAACAATAAAAATACATAAAAATAGTTACAAAAAATAAATAAATAAATATTTTTAAGTCTTTAGCAAAATACTAAACTCTATATCCTAAATCTTAAACCCTAAACCCTAAACCTTAAACTTTGGATAAACTCTAAACGTTTGAAAATCTTAAACCCTAAATCATACATTAAAAACTAAATTTTAATAACACTAAACCCTAAATCCTAATCACTAAACCCTAAACCCTTGGGTAAACACTGAACCCTTGGATAAATCATAAACTCTAGAGTTTAATTTTAAATATTTTTGATTTACAGTTTATGATTTATCCAAGGATTCAGGGTTTACCCAAGGGTTTAGGGTTTAGTGATTAGGATTTAGGGTTTAGTGTTATTAAAATTTAGTTTTTAATGTATGATTTAGGGTTTAAGATTTTCAAACGTTTAGAGTTTATCCAAAGTTTAAGGTTTAGGGTTTAGGGTTTAAGATTTAGGGTATATGGTTTAGTATTTTGCTGAAAACTTAAAAATATTTATTTATTTATTTTTTGTAACTATTTTTATTCATTTTTATTGTTTTATTTTAAAAAATTAATTTTATTTGGAAATTCAATGTTGTTTCCTTTTTTAAAAGATATCAAATATCAAATACTTAAACACTATTGGTTGGTGAACCTAGAGGTTCACCCTAGGGGGTGAACCCAAGAATTACTCTTTCAAATATAGCTAGGATTATCTGAATTTATCATATTTATTAGTATTATCTACACTATTAGCGATTTAATAGAAGTTAATGGTTATGGTTGGTACTCAGCTTCCTTTTTCCCTTCAATTGAAAATAATGGTGAAGGGTGTTTAGAAAAAAACCTGGTGTGATTGAATTCGTTTTTATGGTCAAGAGACGTTTCATTTACAATTTGAAATTTGATGTGGGATAATAACTTTGATTAGTGATAACTTGTTTAACATATTTGTTAAAATGATTTGAGATAATCAGATAACAAGAAATTAAAAATATTGAATAAATTGATTTATGAATTGACAGTTGCTTAAAGAATTACATATAACAGAATAGTTATTTATGACAAAAAATGCAGGAATCAATCTATTTTTATAGATTATTTTAAATCCTTTGGTTAACCTTCTAAATATTTTATAATGTTATATAGATTTCAAAACATTGGTTTCAAACTCATGTTGATTGGGAAAGAAGCAAACTATTTCAGCCGTAAGGGTTATTTTGTCGGTAAAAACATTCCATAACTAAGAATCATACAGAAGATAAAGATTGAACTCAGAACTAGAATCATACAAAAAGATAGAGATTGAACTCAGAATCATACTCAATAATTAATTTGAAATCGATATACATATAAGCTATGTTGAATAATTAATAGTTTGGATTAGTGATGGATGCTTTGAATCATAAAGAAACAAAAATGATTATAATTGATTGGTATACAAACGAGCATCCCATACTTCAGAATCATACCTATAATTATTCTAAAACTGATATAAGTTACGTTGAGTGGTTTCTGTTGCTTCCTTTTCACGATCAGTTCGATATACAAAACAATATATTGTCGTTGGTGAAAAGATACAATGGACAGTGGAGGCTACTCTGGTTATAATATATTGACGTGACAGAGGAAACAAAGCCGACCAAGGAAGCAGTTGACACGTAGTCAAAGGGAAGACGACAGAGATACACTACTGAGGAAAGCGAAATTCCGGAAACGCGTTTTCTGTTCTATTTCGCAATTCAAGACAAAATGGTCTTCGGTGCACAACGAAAAAAAAAGAAGACAAAATGGTCTTCGGTGCAAGACTTGTTGACAGTTATATTTTATTACATTTTATCAATTAAGTTTGTGCATATACTATTCTGGAGTCAATTTTACATATAAGATTATACAACTTTCACGTAGTTGTCAAATATGCTTTTTTAAATATAAAACTATATCAAGTTTGGTCTGCAATTAGGAGAGAGAAACTTTTTTCTTTCTCTGGTCTCTCCCCAAATCAGCCGTAAAACCCTAGTTTCAAAGCGCGATCTACTTGCTTGAGGAGGCCGAACGGCACCAATTGCTGTCGGTCTCCTCCCCCACCGGTCCGTGTTCCGATCTAACCACAACCACCTTCTTTCTCGACCGTCGTTGCTGCTTCTTTGTTTTCGTGTCTCTGGATCTCTGCCGCGACAGTCCTAAACGGAGGCGGAGGTGTGTGCCTCTCCTCTCTGGAGCGCAGACGAGGCTGTAACAGGTCGAGAAACCCAGTGTACTTGTTCTTTGCCTTCATCGACTGTTAGCGTCAGATCTGGGTCAGTTCTGAACCCAAGACTAGGCGTTTGTTCGGGAGTGTCGCGGCCTTCTTACTTCCTCCTTTGTCTTGCCTCCTGACAGTCCCGTGAAGTGTGAAATCTCAAGGTTTATAGAGCCTCTCCTCAGGAAACTTT
This sequence comes from Brassica rapa, assembly GCF_000309985.2. Lineage (NCBI taxonomy): Eukaryota > Viridiplantae > Streptophyta > Magnoliopsida > Brassicales > Brassicaceae > Brassica > Brassica rapa. The sequence continues at coordinate 8,227,877 of NC_024798.2, read as the reverse complement.
CTTCTGAGAGCGACGGAATGGTGGTTCACCGTTGAGAGCCTCTTCCTCTAGCATCTAGTATCAGCTACCATGTCTCTTCCCCTGTTTGGCTTGTGCTCTCCCCTCTGTATTTGAAGGTTTGATGCTTAGGATCTTTGAGGACAAATCCGGTGTGTCCCTTCATAGTCTAGGAGTTGGAGCCTCGTCTTGGTGGTTTTGGCATGTTTAGAGAAGTCTTCTGACTCCTCCTGCTCTTCATCCTAATTGCAAGCTCCGGGTTGTTCCTTCTGTTAGCTTCGAAGTCTTCGCTATCTTCTGAGTTTCCATGTGTCGCGTAGCCGGTTTTCGGGGAGCATTGTACCGCCTCCGCTTGACTGTGGTTCACCTTCTGTGTTTCACTTAAGTGTCGATTTCCCTGTCTCATCCAGAAGAGATCTACCCGAGAGGCTTTTGGTGAAGGTTTCAATGAAGTCCCCCCTCAGCTAGCACCGGAGCGGATTGCCAGGCCCTCTGTCGTCGCAGCTTGAGAGACCTTCGGGTTCGTCTTCAGCAAACCATCTCCGCTAAGCCTACTCTTTGATACCTGTTGACTCTGTCTAGGTTCCTGGAAGTGCTTGTTAGGAACTTAACAGTTGATGCTTGTTGCTTTCTTGTAGTTCTAAGGTTTGTTCCCATTTACAATCTTAGTTCTTAGATAGATGTAATAGGTTTTTTAACTTTTTTGCGGCCTATTGCATCAGATCAGCTTTCGAGCAGATGGGATTGCAACTCTTTGTAATCAGACTATCATTACCCTGTTAATGACATTTACCATTTAGCAAAAAAGTTTGGTCTGCAACTGTTCAGTTTTCTGTATTTATGGTTATCAGGTCGGATAAAAAAACATTAAAATCATATAACGCCTATATATAAATTTATTTTGGGGTAAGTTTTGATTTTTCGGATTTATTCTATTATTTTCACAAGTTTCTTTCTTTTTATATATACATTTGCTTTCGGAAAATTATTTTTCATGCATTAAAATAACAGAATAAATTAAATAATGTTAAATGACCATATATATAAAGTTAATATTGCTCGAGACGAAGTTAGGTGTATATTAGTATATATGTTTGTTGAATTGTGTCTCAAAAGAAAAACAGATGGTGAACCTTTGATAAGTGTCTTTGAGAAGCGGTGCGGCATTTTCTATTTTTTTTTTTTTTTGGCAACGCGGCATTTTCTAATTAAGTGACATGTTCGACTAGAAATGATATATCTTAAAAAAAAAGAAACAAATGATATATCTGAAAATATGTCTTTATTGAGTGAGGAGAGGTCGCCCAAGGACACGCCGGTTATACATTTTACATGATTGCTCGTATACAATAACATTCGAAGAGAGTAGGTCTTTAGTTGTTCTTAATATACCTAGATGTGGGTTTGCAGTGGAAACACTTACCTTCGCTTTTTTCAGACGTCTCTCCTCTAGAAAGTCCTCAGTTAATCTCTTCTTTATTTATAGAAAGATAAATTGATGTCTATTTTTGTCTTCTCCTTATGAATTGATGTTCTATACTTCCATTCACGTTTTTTTGGTTCTCGTCATCAATTATTCATGTATACGTTTGATGTTTCTTTAAAAAAATCGATTGTTCAACTCGGTCCCATGTTTCCTTTTTCAAATTGTTTTAACATAAAACAAAATTGTCATAAAATGGGGGGAGATTCTCTTCATACCATCTTTCCCAATAAATCAAATTTCAATACAATGCTCTTTCCCATAAAACAAGGCACGAATCCGACTTTAGAAACAACTCCGAACCGACCCTTTTCTTTTCATTTGAGTATAGGCCGTTTAGGATTACTTTAAAACAAAATATAATGGGTTGAAGAATTCAATATATGGTTAAGGACTTCCACTGTAATTTCAAATATGACCGGTTATAAATGGCATGGATATTCGATTGTTTAGTTTACCATATACTCATTCTGTTCTACAAAGAATATCATCTGAATTTTTTTCACACATATTAAAAATCATTTAAAAGTTTATTTTACTTTTATTAAATATTTTTTTCTAATTAATACATTAAAATAATAGAGTTTTTTTTTAAAAAATAATTAAAAAGGGGTGCAACACTAAGACTTCCTGGGAGGTCACCCATCCTAATACTACTTCTGCCCAAGCACGCTTAACTGTGGAGTTCTGATGGGATCCGGTGCAATAATGATGGTACGCTCGCACCCGGGTTCCGGTTCTGTTCTTGGCTCGCCCAGTAATAGACTTACCACGGATGATCGAATGGTAATGTGGAATCAAGGAATCGATGAGAGTTGTGTGCTCTGTCAACATCAACTTAAAACTCGAGATCAACTATTCTTCAGGTGTACATACAGTTCGTCTTTATGGTCCAGGCTCATGCGTCAGCTCATGGGGACTCATTACACTGAAAAGTGGAGTAATATCAGTCTCTTCATATCGCAGTCTCAGCTATCTCAAACCCAGATTTTTTTGCGGGATACGTGCTCTAAACCACTCTCTACATGCTATGGCGGAAACGTAACTCTCGGAAGCATGGAGAAAAACCACGTCCAAAGAAGACTCTCTTCAGGGTCATTGATAGACAAGTGAAAAACATAACAATGACGTTAAAGACACATGACAAGAATCTGGCTAATGCTTGGACCAAGCGTGGATCGTATCAGTGGAAACTTAATTTTTTAAATTCATATGTTGCTAAAAAAGTTATAAACAAAGTAGCTAATGCTAAAAACAAGTATATTTTCTTTTGAATCAAATTTAACATTTTACTCAAAAAATAAAATAAGGAAATATAGAGTTTTTTTAATGTCTGGTTAATTATTAGTAATACATTAAAATAATAGGGTTAGAAATGAACTTTTATTTTAAATTCTGTACCAAACATAAAAAATTACAATTTTTGTGAAACAAAAATAGAATCTTAAAATGATATTTTTTTTTGTGAAATAGAGAGACTATAACAATTAGTCTAAAATTTGATTATATATTAAAACAAAAAGGAGAGTAAAAGAGAAAACTGTGGGAGGAAACAAAGTTTCCCGACAGGGACTTGTGCATTGGATCGTGAACTTTAAACACATTCTTCGTGGTGTTTTTTATTTGTACTACTACTTTAAATCTTTACAATTGGAGTGTCGTTGTTTTATCCAACACAAGTCCGTGTAATTAATAAACAGCTATCTTCATGGCGGTTAATGTTTGGATCTCTTTTTTGACTTTAAACTCTATTTATGATTGTCATATTTAGATCTAGTTAGTGGTCATTCTCGCCAACAAGTGCTAGACTGTACATCTTTTATGTGGCAAGCTTGGTTGATGAACGCAAAAACAGTTTTACGTACTAGTTTTACCTATAATAAGTTCAAATCTATATTATTAAAACAGAAACATTGTCTTGAAACCTAACATTTATTTTGTAATTTTTTTAAAATAAAAACACATTTCTACTTTTTAGTTAAACCTACATTAAATCATTAATATTTATTTCTTTATATTACTATTAATGTCTCCAAACAATGTATTCTTTTCTTTATAATACTATTCATGTTTCAAAACAACACTAAAATTAATCTTGTGTCCAACCAATATAAAATATTAGAACTCATCTTTATAATAATTTCAAACAAACGTTTTCAAATTATTTAGATAAATTAAATAATTCAAATAATAAGCTCTGTTATAGTCTTTCTTTTGAGCCAATCAGGAAGCTCAGAAATTTATCTGTTTATACTAGAGCTTTATTGTGTGTGGAACTTGTTGTGCGTTAATGTATGTCAATGGATAATAATGGCCCTATATCTATGATTACGAGCTACGTGATGAGAATTGGTTTTACAGAATACCGTTAACATATAAGCATTTGTGCTAAAGCTACAAAGATGAAGAGGTACTAATGCTTACTCGAGTCATAACTCAAACCTTCCATTCACTAAGAAAAACCTTAGAATACGAAATATGGAATATAACACAAAACTCCTGTAAATTTTATTTAAGTATTACACTATATCTAATTGTCAACAGCGTGGGGCTCCGCCTCTAGTGAATAAAAGAATGGTATTCAATTTCACTTTCTTTAGCTTTCTTTCATAATATCAAAGCTATGAAATATTTCTCTATCGATTCCTATCAATCTCCTTCACTGAACATAGTTAACTCAATCACAGTCCGTCTCACCAATCAAAATTATTCCTTCTGGAATCGACAGTCCCATTTGGTAGCTAAGGTTCACCAACAAAAAGAAGGTAGTTTTATTAAAATGCTGAAGTTATTGCATTGTAAAACTAATTTTATTATTAATGAATATCTTATTTTAAAACAGATCATATTTGGTAGCTAAAGTTCACCAACAAAAAGATGGTGAAATGATGATTTTCTTTTCCTTTGAAAACTGATTACATAGATATTCCCAAATCTAATCCTCAACATTGGTAAATTTTTTTTTTGTCTAATTATCTGAGGAAGTCACATTTTTGTAAGAAAAAAGTAAAGAGGGGGGCATGTAGTTTCATAGTCTATTATCCCTAGCGACTGACTGATAGTAGGTTCTTTGTCTTCTAGCCATAGAAATCCCGCTCTGCTTTTTTCAGCACGCATGAAACTTTTTCAAAGAAGTCTGCTTCTGTTTCCTTGACTTCCTCAATAGTCTTAGCCTCATGTTCATCCGCCTAATATAACAAAACATCATACCTCCAACGTAAACACAACCCCAACGAAAATCGACAAGTCATGCAATGCTTTCAAGCTATTATCATTAAAGCCAAAAACAAAACAAACCTCTTTAAACTTCAAAAGAATCAAGTTTGAGACTGATGCTGGCTTCTCTGCATCCCATCTGATTAATCATAACTTCACAGCATGAGACTTGAGGATGTATTACACAGTCTCTTTTTTTTTTCTGTTTGGTTTCTATAGATGAATCGAACATACCTTACAAGCATCAACTCATTCATGGCTCGCCACATTCCTCTCCCAACGTCTTTTGCAGCCTCATCTCTAGCACTTCGTCCGTGCCACAACTCTTTCACTATGTATTTCACTTCCTCAACATCTACCTAACAGAAAAACCGAAAAGTGACCTAAGCTTAAACCATTTTCAAGAAATGGACCAAACGTTTTAGAGCATTTCTCAAGAATATGCAAAGTAGTGATTTGATACCTGGACTTGAGCAGAAGTTCCATAAACAGCTTCCTCATGCTCAATAAGGCGTTGATGAAGCATTCGGTAATGATCCAAATCAAGATTCACTATAGGCTCCATCTGAACTTGCACACCAGCAAGTTGTGTTATAACATAGGAGGCCATGATTTGTCCAAATATAGCAGGGATGGTTCCTAGAACAGGAATGATCCGAACACGAAAGCCAGGAACTACCTGAAAAATCACAAACAAGCAAGATCTAAGCTGACTGACTAAACGTACAAGTTGTGAATTTTCAAATTCAGTTACTTGATAATCTGAAGGATTCTCGTCTTCCCCGTTTGGCCCCTTAAAGGGAAGCAGCTTTGCCTTTGGTTTTTCGAGCGAAAACACGACAGGAATGCCTCCTTCGATGCCGTGTTCCCTCCTCAATCTGTGTCTTACAGATCGAGATAAAGGGTCAATTGTGGATTCTCTTAAATCAGCCACTCTGATTCTTGTTGGATCAGCTCTAGCACCCGCACCAGTTGCAGACAGAACTTTCAAACCCCTCTTAACGCATGCAGCCAAAAGCCCCACCTAAAACATTGTGCATGGATCAGTAGTGTGCATTAAAGCTCTCTATTGTATCAAACAAAGTAAACCGAACCTTTGTATCGATGTTGTCAATGCAGTCCAAAACGAAATCTGGATTTCCTGAAAGAATCTCTTCTTCGGAGGATGAGTCATACAGCCGCACCTTGGCTTCTACATGGCATTCGGGAAAGATTGAAGAGAAATGCTTCTTGAGACAAACAGCTTTCGGGATACCAACATCTGCTCGTGTTGCAACAGCGTGTCGATTTAATGACGAAAGTGACACCTTAACTCATGTAATAAGAAAAAAAAGGAAGAGTATATTATTAACAATGGAAAGGATCAAAACGTAGTAAGCAAATTTGAGTGGAAACCCCTCTCCCCATAGTACCTGATCAAAGTCAACGAGAAGGAGCTTCCCAACACCAGACCTCAACAGCATAGAAGCAGCATGACTCCCAACACCTCCAAGACCAATGACCACAACATATGATCCAGTTACTTTACGCTGAGCTTCAAGATCGAAAAACTGGATATTCCTAACGAGAGAAACCATTTTAGAATCAAATATAGCATCAGGTTATGTGCTTATGAGCCTCAATACAAGAAGATTCACACATCACAACACAGTAAACTGACAAATATAAAATAAGATTCACACATCACAACCCAGTAAGCTAACATATGTAAAAGAAGAATCTTATATTCCTAAAGAGAAAAATCAGAACAAACCATTTAGAATCAAATATAGCATCAGGTTTTATGTGCTTATTAGCCTCAATATCCGAAGACTCACACATCACAACACAGTAAACTGACAAATATAAAAGAAGATTCACACATCACAACATAGTAAACTGACAAATATAAAAGAAGATTCACACATCACAACATAGTAAACTAGCAAATATAAAAGAAAAATCTTCTATTTAAAGATCATAGCTTTGTGTCTTTTTGGTATCAATCACGATCTTTCCAATATTACAGCTCCAAACCAGTCATTTCACTAAGCTTAATAAACCTCAATACAAGAAGATTCACATAATAGTAATGTAAAGAAAGATTATTATACATAAAGATCATAGCTTGGTGTATCTTTAGTTTCAGCTAAGATATTTCCAAGAAATTTGGTAACACATGCTTAGTCAAAGTGCCCCCAACACAAATCATTTCACTGAGATGAAGACAGCAAAGTGGGGGAAAAGGGTACCTGGTTAAATGTTCAGAAACAATTTCATCAGCCAAAAGATCCTCCTGACCAATTGCTGCAGTAACTGTTGTTGTTGTTGTTGTTACAGATTCAATACTATTTTCTGCAACAAAAAAAAAAGGTCTGTAATTTGATATTGGATTCAAACAAAGAGAGCTCATTTTTCATCTCAAAATGGAGAAAAGAAGATAGATTAGCACCTAACAGTTTAGTAAGTGGGGTTTCATCATGCTGCTGCTTCACTGAGCTCCTGCAAACGGACATAAAAACTCGAATAATTAATTATGTCAAAAGCAAACAACATTATCGAATCGAAGTTGCGCTTTCTTACCTGGAGAGAAGTTTAAGGAGGGCGACGGTGGAGACGGATCCGATTAGAGCTCCGGCTCCGACCAGACTCAGATACTTCAATTTTTCTTCCATTTTGACAAAGACACGAATCGAATTAAGGGTTTTAGGGTTTAGTAATAAATTTATGTTTCTACCAAAAGTTCATGTTTTAATTAAACTTTAGTGGCGACCGCCACCTAATGCAGACGCCATCTTCCTCTTTTGTCTGGATTCTGGGCTAAGTGGGCTGGTCCGTTTGTGGTCCATCTGCAAGACACACAACAATTAGAAAATTTCACTTATTTTTTTTTTCTTTCTTTCTTTGTTTACAGTTGTAATAGGGATGTTCAATCTGGATATCGGTTCGGTTTAGGTCTGGTTTTTTTCGGTTTTTGATATTTCGGTTAGTAAAATATAACTACCATTCAAAATCCATATTTATTTCGGTTCGGTTTGGTTTATATACCGTCAGTTTTCAGTTTATTCGGTTTTATACTAAAAAACATAATTATTTAGTTTGAGATCATATTATATGAATTTTAGAGTCATATTGTCAACACAATCATATATTACATGTTCAAATAAATGAACAAAAAAGTAAAAATACTTATACCATTAAATAAAATAATCAAATCTATAACTAAAATCAAAGCTTGAAATTTGGAAAATAAAAAAATGAAACAAAACAGAATCATGAAAGAAAAGTTTTCCCACTCTTCCATATTTAGTATTCTTTAAAGTCATACTTTTTCAATTGAACAAGAAACTCTGTTTGTTTGCAGATAAGAAAAAAGTTGTGAAAATTTTCCATTAATTATTGTCCATCAAATTTATAATCTTCATATTAATTTAGTGAAGACTAAAATAAAGCAAAAAGATCAAAAGAAGACTTAGAAAATAAAATGTCTGAATTGCAACGTATTGTTATTTAATTATAGTTTAAGTGTTTTACAAATTAAGGTTCTTTATTACTATAAAATTATGGTAATAGTTATTAACACAAATTTAATTTATGTAACAAATAGATTTCATGTATTGTTATAAAATAGATACATATTTTACATATTTCTACTTTTAATCAGTTTTGTTCGGTTTATTCGGTTTAATCGGTTATATACCAAACCATATCCAAATCCTACGGTTTTTATAAAATTATATCCATTCGGTTTATATGGTATATACCAAAACCAAACCATATTGTCTATTTCGTTTCGGTTCGGTTCGGTACGGTTCGGTTTTACCATATTGAACAGCCATAAGTTGTATGGTCACTATGTAGTCTTGGCATTCGGTTTTTGGTTCAACTTTCCTAGGTACAGACAACGGTATAAATATTTAATAAACTAAACCAAGTTTCAGTTCATCTATTTTGATTTTTGATCATGTTTAGGTAACAAGCCGAGACCGACTAATATCTTAGAAAATTTTGAGTCTAATTCAATTTCAGTTTTGCTTTTACTTTCAGATGATTATGGATAGTACAAGTAAAATATCAGATAATTCAAGTAAAATATCATTTTGTTTTTTTTTTCTTTTGGAAAAATTTGGTTTATATATAGAAATTCATTTAGCTCATTTTGTTTTTTTTTTCTTTTGGAAAAATTTGGTTTATATATAGAAATTTCAATTTGATTATTTTAAAGCTAATATAGTTGACATATTTATGTATTCAAAATGTATTTTAGATATTTTGGTACTTATTCAGCTCTAGATTCGATTCTGATCCGGTTTCAAATTTTCAGAAAATATAAAACATTTTCTGTTTGAATATTTGTAAAAAGCGATTTGATTTCGGTTTTCTCGATTTAGTGTGGTTTTTAGTTAAAATATCTAGACCAATTGTAATATTTTCTTTATTAAAAGAAAAAAAAACGAAAAAGATCTCACTACATTCTTCATTCTCCTTCAGAGAGAATAAAAGAATGCTTCCATCTCAAATAATCTGTGGGTCATGGACAAAGAAATTATCCATTCTCATTCCATATGTCTATTCTACTCACCATTTTAATGACACAAAGCATATGTTCTGCAAAAATACATGCGTCCTCATGAAAGCTTACCTTGTTTGAGTATTGTCGAAGAGGATTTTATTGTGTCCACCTGTTTAGTTATCATCTTTGCATTCAGTTTTAATTTTCTGTATCCTTTTATTAAAAATTTACATTATAAAAAATATTATTTAAATATTTGTTCAAGATGAAAAGTCGTAAAACTATGGCAATATGCTTCTTCTTCTAACTACCATCAACAATCAATGTAAAATTATCACACTTTGATCTTAAATGTGGGGGCAAATATTAATATAATGAAAACAATTTAATTACGAGATTCATGCTTCCATGTCGTAACACACTCTTACAACAACCAAGTGTACATAGTAAACTGGTGTAACAAGCGTACCACAGATGTTGTAATCTTAGAAAATCTGCAAGTTTGTTTTGATGTATTTTAGTTTGTAATTAGCATGTCCACAGTGTGATTTTATGATCGATTATGTGTAGCAAAGACTATTAGTGAGATTTTGCAAAATCATCAGCAGAAAAATGGTTCTCGTCAGAAAGAACATCATAATGAGAAGGTCTGAATGTACCTTAAAACATTTAGACACCTACAAATCTTATAATTTTTATGAGACAACAAGAACTTGATAATTGGTGAGGACAGATTGATGATTACCCTCAAACCAGCATAGGCTATTCAAATTCAACCTCATTAGGTTTTAGGCATCTGTTTTAATAGAATGTTAAACGATGTTTCTTGCATTTAAAAATATTGCTCTTTTTGTAATCCTAAAAATCAAAAGAGAAAAATAATAATAATGAAAATATCTGATATGACCATTATGTGTTTGTCTAATGTCTTTATTAGTGATTATTTATTATTATTATTAAAAAAGTTCTCTTTAAAAGGAGAAAAACAATAGTTCTTTTCACAAATTTGTTGATTAATACATTCAAAAAGAAGAATGAAGAAGAAGCTTGCACTAAACTTGACTTAAGCTTACACATGCCAATCAAGTAAAAGAGCGACAATAGCAACAAATATGTGGAAAGAATTTATGTTATCAGAATAACATATGATATATATAATGAGTAAATACATGTTATAATTTCTTATATGTTTTATTATACTACAAAGAGTCAAAGATGAACTGATTGCAAATCCATTTGATTTATCTATAATAATCCATTTATTTTGATTTTGAATTCTATATCTTTTTTGAAATCTAATAGATTATTTTAAAATCAATGAATTATTAAAACAAAATTAAATCTAAGAAAAATGTCTAAATCCATTAAAATTAAATACCAACTTACCGATATGACCATTATGTGTTTGTCTAATGTCTTTATTAGTGATTATTTATTATTATTATTAAAAAAATTCTCTTTAAAAGGAGAAAAATAATAGTTCTCTTCACAAATTTGTTGATTAATACATTCAAAAAGAAGAATGAAGAAGAAGCTTGCACTAAACTTGACTTAAGCTTACACATGCCAATCAAGTAAAAGAGCGACAATAGCAACAAATATGTGGAAAGAATTTATGTTATCAGAATAACATATGATATATGTAATGAGTAAATACATGTTATAATTTCTTATATGTTTTATTATACTACAAAGAGTCAAAGATGAACTGATTGCAAATCCATTTGATTTATCTATAATAATTCATTTATTTTGATTTTGAATTCTATATCTTTTTTGAAATCTAATAGATTATTTTAAAATCAATGAATTATTAAAACAAAATTAAATCTAAGAAAAATGTCTAAATCCATTAAAATTAAATACCAACTTACCGATTGGACATAAGCTTTTCGGAATGCAGCCGCTTGCTGGTCATTAAGACCTTTTGTGTATTGTCGGGCACTAACTATTAGACAGAACTGCAAAAACCACGAGAACGACACTTACATAAATTGCAAATGATGATTGATATAAAATAAATGAAGTGTTTGAATTGAAATCTCTTACTTCCATTGACACGTATGCATCATTCTCTATTCGGATTGCAATAAGAAATGAATACTCTACCTTGAGACTATATCGGCTAGTAAAATAGTCTGTGACTTTCGCCTTAATACCCATTTTTTGCGTTGAATGTGAAATATCAAATAGATAAAAGCTACCATGAAACCAAAATATAAGAAACTATTTCAAACAAATTCAGGTTGCCTAAATGGATTAAAGCTTTGACTTAAGCATATGGATGAGATCGACGGAAATTCCTTCAATATGTGCCTTCTTTCTTTGGAAACAAATAGGTCAACTCAACTTTCAAACTCTTGAGAGCTTTTTCCAACTACAAATACAATATACAATATAAGAATTAGTAAACTTAGGAACTTGAGTCTGAGTCTTTTTAAAGTCTATTTCTCCCTGCTATTTTAATTTAATATGATGGTCGCACATAACAAAAAGCATTAGCAAACTAAATGATTGAACAATTTAATAGAATTATTTGAATAAAAGTAAATACCTTTGCATGTTCCTCTTTAGTGATTTTCCTGTCAAGCTTCCTGATGTTAGTAATTGTTTATTATTATTATTAAGAAAATTCCCTTTAAAAGGAGAAATATAATAGTTCTCTTCACAAATTTGTTGATTCATAGATTGAAAAAGAAGAATGAAGAAGAGGCGTGCACTAAACTTGACCTAATCTCACACATGCCAATCAAGTAAAAGAGCTGACAATAGCAACAAATATGTGGAGAGATTTTATGTTATTAGAATAACATATGATATATGTAATAAGAAATTACATGTAATTTCTTATATGTTATACTATACTACAAAGAGTCAAAGATGAACTGATTGCAAATCCATTTGATTTATCTATAATAATCCATTTATTTTGATTTTGAATTCTATATCATTTTTGAAATCTAATTGATGATTTTAAAATCAATGAATTGTGAAACAAAATTAAATCAAAGAAAAATCACTAAATCCACTAAAATACTAGACCAACAACATCCACAAAATATTTGTTTTTGTGGGCCTCCATAAAGTATTCATACAACAACAATAGAAACTTTTTGGTTCTCTGTTGGCTGAGTGATACCATCACAATTTATTATGATTGGTTTGTCAGTAACCAATGGAATTTGTTTTCGGAAAAGATCGTCAAGAAAATAATCAAAATGTAAGAAATTGCAATGATGATATTTCGATTTGCTAATTTTTTGTATTTTTTTTGCTTTTTTACAACCCCAAATATACCAACCAAACCCAACAAGATATTACTCCCTCAATTTCATATAAAATTTGTAGCTAAAATTGTAAAATTTAAGAACTTTTTTTCATGTATTAGAAAAAAACATATTTGTTTTTTAACAAAAATAACCCAACCAATAATACAAAATATTACTAGCATAAAATATCATATACAGTTAAAAAAATTAATAATGATTAAATCTAATATAATGAAACAAAAAAAATCTTCTAAAAATCATATATATGATGGAGGAGTTTTATCTCTTCCTAGATGGTGCACATCATTATGTTAAATATCCCATAAAAAAACGTATCATCAAATATTTTATTTTGTGATTTCTCATAATTAAAAATGTCATGCTATTAATCATTCTTAATGATCGTTTATTTGTTTCGTCTTATCAATAATTAGTAGTTAGTACTTAAATTAAATAGTTGATAAGTTTGATAACAATTAGTTAGATCATTCAAGAATAGAAATTAAGGAGGGCTTATTGTATTAGGGGTTTCATCAAATTTTGGGTCCTCTTCAAATCCTCCCTTATTGGTTATGGTATTTATAAAAGTTCTAACAAATTGTACTAGGGGTTTCATAAAATTCTGAGGGTTTTAGACCTGGTGGGATTTGGTGGGTTTTAGAGATTTGATGGAGATTTTGATGGGGGATTTGATAGAGTTTTGATGGGGGATTTGATACAATTTTAAGTTTTTAACAAAAAAAAAATTCAGTATGCTGCTACAATTGCTTCTCACCAGTTTCTCATCGTCTAAAAATTCAATATGTTGTTTTGTTGCATCAGGCTTTTGACAGATGGGATAAGGTAGTAATGAATTGGATTTGTTAAATTAGCTTCAATGATTACTTGTGTAACAGTAAAACGTAATGATAGAGAAATGTGATTCAATGTTTATTCAACAAAGGATCACTCTCTTTAGCCAAGAGTATACTCGAAGAAACAACTCAAAAGCTAAATGAGAAGTACATGAATCCAGAAAGAATCAAGAGAGAATGCAACAATATTTTTCTGATTAACTTCTAAAGAATGATCTTCTTCTTCTTATATCTCTTCTGTTTTTTCCACGTGATCACTTAACGGCTCCGCTAACTTCCTCCTTCCGTAGTCGACACGTGTCTCTCCCGTTAACTCGTAACAACCTTCCCGTTAACTCGTAACAACCTCCTCTTTAGCTTACACGTGTTTCCTACGTAATTCCTATAGCAACTTGTGAGTTATGAAAGAGAAGAAGCAGGATACAACTACTGTGTATACTCCTTTGCAAGATTGTCCTTTGTATAAATCTTCCTTCAGTTGTTGATATCAGAGCCTTAAGTGTACCTATCTAGTGACCAGTTTGTCTAACCATTTTGATGCATTCTTTGGATTGACGCAATGGAGAATTGGTTGCTCAGCCATATTAATATTTTAGCTTCTTATGAAAGATCTAAATCTTGGTCAATATTATCTTATTTCCACAGATTCTTCCAAGAACTACATCGAGTTTTTTTATCTCGCTCTTGTGGTGATAAGATATAACAGCAGGCAAGCTCATTCCCACTAAATAACTACTGTATGATGTTGCAGAGATATACTCTTGAATAGCAGCTCATCAGATAAGTATTCAAATCTGTTATATATTTTGCAAACGTGTTGCATATCTAGTCATCTGGTTTTGACGTCTTTGGCCTTTGCTTTTAGATGCGTAGGAAGGTGAAACTATTATGTGCTCTCCCTCCCTATGCTCCCACTAGAAGATCATCTTTTTTAAGACTTATGGTTCAGTTAATTGGAAACAATGGAGCTCTTGTATGGTTCTTGAGTCATATTTTCTCAGTTTATAATGTTTTCTCAGCAACGAGCACTGCCTTTAGAGCTTCATGTATATCGTTGGAGCTGGAGAAGTGTGATACAGAACTGTAATTGAGTTTATTGCTTAACCATTTAGCTAATAACATTTTTCCAGCTGAATTATTGACACATTCAATAGAAAAGTTTAAATTATTAGTGTAGTGCAATAGGTTTAGCAATACCTAATAACCAACATTCTCCTTGGAAACATGGACCAAATAAATCAACGAATGTCTTAAGTTCCCTGAACATGAACAAATTCCTACCTACACATGCACTTATCAAAGGATACAACCTTGAAGCCAGAAATATTTCAGCTTCCACACTTTGAGATTCTCCAAGGTTCCTCTGCCCTTCTCCACATTTACCTTTTTCCTCTTCCTCAACACTCTCCGAGCCCCAAGTCTTTCTTCCCGCCATGTTCACTGACGTAAGCCTTTACTTGTCAGGGCCTTCTCCGCTTCCGCCGCGATAAAAGATACTCCGGTCACACAAGCTTCGGACTCCAATGGTATTCCTGTTTCGATCTCTTACGTGAGTAATGAATTGAACGTGACTGATTCGTTAAGGGTTGTGAGTTTTGGCCTCAATTTATTTCAAATGTGTAGAGGATAATAAGGAAGCAGTCGAAATAAATATCAAGGCCAGAAATCCCTTTCTTATTATTTGAGGAGCATTATTTGAATCTAACCTTCCTCTCATGTGTTATTAACAAGAATACCATTTCCTATATGGCAACACTACAATCACTCTCACCTCTATTAATTAATTGCCCTCTTCTCACTAGACTATTTACATAGTTTGCCATTATACACTAGACTAACATTTCTCTCATATATTACTTTATATCTCTACATAAGTATTATATCCGATTATTCACTTAAACCATTCACGAGATACATGTTTGGTTAAGTCTTGGATTTTTTACGATTATGGTTCTTTGACTATTATGGTTCATATAATCATGCCGAACCAAATTACTAACATCTTATATGCTTAACATATAATCATTTTTGGTTCTGTGACTATACTTCGATAGCAACCTTACATATATATTTATTTTTGCTTGATAAGAGCACATTCGTCGATGAAACCGGCGGTTTTATTTGGTCTGGCCGTGATTAGCTGACTTGGACGAACCTTTGGGTCTATTGAGTTGGTCATTTAATTGGTGCAGCCATCACAGCTATTGCATATTTACGTAGGTTTTCTACTTCGGTATCAACCTCAATTGTATATTTATGTATTACGTATTATGCTTTAGAACTATAATGTTAATTGTAGTCGAATATAGATTAAATTGTGTATAAAATGTATTCATAGCTAATGTGAGGTTTTGAGTTTTAATATATACAAACATCAGTAATATACTATACGTCATTGACATATCCAAGTTATTTGTCTAACATAAATTAATGTTGATAGTATTAGCATAATCAAACGTAAAATATGTATTTTGAGCTAACTTAACTGGGTATCTATGTCAAATCGAGTCCTTACTCCTTACATAATTAGTGGTTGTATATATATGAAAGTTTGATCACGTTTCTAAAATTGATCCAACATCAGCTACGTCAAATTGATTGTATATAACTGAAAGTTTATCAAAATTTCAAAATTTTAAAACTACAGCACACGGTTAATAAATGTAGATATAATAACAATTTTAAAAATAGAAAGTGAATTACTATGACAAGATCGAGATACATAAATTGATACGGCAATTACGTTAGTAAAAAAAAGGAAAGTTATTTTCCAAAATTTTAAAATTTGGCACACGGTTATGAAAGTTGGGGTTATCGTCCCAGTTTATTTTTAATTGTGTTTACCTTATTTGTTATGGTTTGATTTAATATATTTTATGTTAAAGTAAGTTATAATTCTTAATTGGAGCGCAAGTAAAGTTACTGTAATTAGTGAAAATTCTCTATAATCAGGGAGATTTGATTTTATCACACTAACTCTAAAGATTACCGTCAGCGATAATCATACGTATATAAATACCAAACCTTGGACACATCTCCTCATCACATTCTTATTCCGACATCAAACTATCAAAAACCATTCTTTCAAGCAAAACACAAATGACAGGCTTCAACTCCGTTGTTGATTTAAAAACCAAGAGTCCTGAAGAAACTATTCACACCAGTTGTGCTTTTATCAGTTTTTTTGTTGTTTCTTTTATATTTTATAATTCTATTACTTTTTTTACATTTCATATTTTAATCATATTTTTATGAATTAAATAATAATTATATTGCCTATGTTTTGTTTTATCTTAAACTCATAATAAATTTATATTTAGTATTTGCTTATTCTTAAAGAATATTTCCGATTATCTAAAATTTGATATTGGGTAAAAATTGCGGGTTCACAAATAATTAGCATGTATTTATTTATTTATTTTATTTTTTAGAAATATCATGTATTTATCTTTAACATAATTTAACATAACACAAAAATTGCAACGAAATATGAAAAATTTCAAAATCAGAATTGATTATTGATTTGAGATTGATTGATTTTTCAATCAAGCCGCAACCTTTGTTTCCTTATATTAAAAATAAGAATAAAATGTTTTCTGATTTTGAAAGATCAATTCGCAAATGAAGTAATAAGGCGACTATCACTTTGTGTGTATTATATCTATTAAATTAAACAATATGATTTTTAGTTCATTCATCATGCGCAAGGCGCAGGTTACCACCTAGTTCTAATGTTGATTTGCAAGCTGTGAGCTATACGAGGTTATCTTATCTTCTACTCTACTCTTTTCTCATGTTAGCAATAAGCCATAATCGAGTGTGTGTTTTATTTTCTAAATTCTATCTCTTTAGGTGGTATTTTTTTCTGTTGAATTTGTAGTGTAAATCAATTTTTCTAATAATCCAAAATAATCTTTGATATAAATTATTGATCAAATCCATATTTTCCAATAAAAGGAGTTTTGATAGGATTTTTACAAATATTATTTCCAATAACCATGGAAAGTTAAAAGTGAAGGGAGAAATTATTTTTTTAATGAAAACAATTTTCTTCTCTACCCAAACCAATTGTTATTATTATTTTTTTGAATGAATGTTAAATTAGTATTCATAAAAAAACTTTTTTACATCAGAGTGTGTCAGAATTTAAAAAGATTATTTTTTTTCATACTACTTCTACTCTTTACTGCCAAACCAAAAGAAAGAGTTCATTTAAGCTTTTTGGGACCATTCTTGCTGTTCAAGCTAAGTTTGTTCCTTATGCTCTTCTACACAATCTTCTTAAACACATGGACATGTGTAAGAGGCTCCCCATGCTTCCTTTTATTTCTTTCCCTCCACAACGCATGAATGGCGCTTTGCATTGCATACCTGACACAGTACCCTTTCTCCACAGCCATAGTTTTTTTCCGAAATGATTTTCTT
Organism: Brassica rapa; assembly: GCF_000309985.2. Taxonomy (NCBI): domain Eukaryota; kingdom Viridiplantae; phylum Streptophyta; class Magnoliopsida; order Brassicales; family Brassicaceae; genus Brassica; species Brassica rapa. The sequence goes on along the minus strand of NC_024798.2, from coordinate 8,210,141 downwards.
GACTTCAAGCCACTGAGGTGAGTATGACTGTTTAAGTATCCCTTTAGTGAGGTACTCCCACCCTTCGGACGAGTATGAGCAGTCAAAGAACATGTGGTCTCGTGTCTCCGGAGAGGAGTTGCAGAGAACACATTTTTGATCCACCCCATTTATCCATCATGACACTCTGTCCATGGTTGATAGACGATTCAGCATTGCTAACCAAGTGATGAAAGCAAATTTAGGAGTGGTTTCTGAGAACCATACCCCTTTGAACCAACTACATTCTTCTCTGTCTTCTCTCATAAGATGCCAGGTCTCTTTTGAAGAGAATTGGGACTTATAGCCAGCTTTATTTCTCCATAAATTAATATCTTTTTTCCCAGATCATGTTTTCTTCTCAAAAGACTCAACTCTTTCTTCAACTTGATTTAGCAGCTGTGTTCTATGACTTCTCCTTCTCCCATCCGTGAATAAGACTTCTTCCACTGTTGCAGCTCTTCTAATTCCCATATCGATAACACCTCTGTCTCCTAGCAGCTTTGATAGAACCCCCAGCTCAGACCAAGAATCATATATACCAGAATAAAGTGGTTCTTCCATCACCTATCTCCACCTTATAAAAATCTCTGGCCCTATCCAGGAGCTTGAGAATCTTCTTCCACATCCAGGAACCCAGTTGGCTCGTACCATTAAACTACCATTCAAACCAATTATTTAACATATGCATGGAAATTTTTTAACATCAAACTACTCAAAATTACGTCAGACGTGAATCTGACTGTTGGTGTGCTCTTAGCGAGTTAACAGAAAATAAGATTGATTTTCTTTTCTGTTTTCAGATTTTGCTTTCGCGTTGGAATCGAGGCAAATTCATAATGTTCTTTCTTTTCTTTTAATTTGATTGAGATTTGAATAATAAAGTTTATGATCCAGTGTTGATAGGATCTGGTCTTTTCCTCCTTTTGTTTGGCTATAAACGATCCCGACCTTTGTCGGTAGCTGTCATGCTCAGAAGTCAGAAGAGATTAAGAGTTCATATTTATCTATCGGTTATGTTTGATTCAACTAACAAAGAGTTTAACTCTTTTCTTCCTCTTCTTATTGGGACAAAGGCTCTCAAATTGTTAGAAGAAGAAAACTGGCTGGTTTCTTTTGATGGATTTGGCACAGAAGTAAAATTGGAGTTTACATGTTGAAAATGTTCGGCAATGAGAAAACTTGTATATGACATTAAAGAGAGAGTTACACATGGAAATTCAAATCAGTACAAAGAACAAACACAAGATGCAACAAATTAAACGATCAAATTCAATACGGCAGAGTTTTGCATTTGTGCTTATTGCAAGTTTAAACCGACAATCAGATACTTGGCCTTAATAAAGAGAGCAAACAAATACTCGGTACCTTTATTTTTTTTTGCAAACAAAAAAAAGTGAAACAGAGAAAGCTCTCACTTCTTCAAGAGGACAGCACTGCACTGTGCCATGATCTTTGATGCTCTCGTGATGGCGTTTGTCATGTAAAAATTCTCGACCACTGGTTTGAACGGCGTTGTGCTCATTGTCTCCTTGCACTCAGGCTTCAACGATGGCCCAAAAGCAGCTGGCTCTCGTTCATCTGTGTGGACTAGATTTGGTGCGACGCTCTTGATCCTCGATCTAACACCTTCTATTGAGTTGTATGGAAGATTCACACCCGAGACCTCGGACAAAGCTCTCACAATCTTCCAGTCATCTCTTGCATCACCAACCGTCGGGACAGCGGGAACAGTCTGTTGGGTGAATCCTTCTGTGTTCTCATAGGTTCCTTCTTTCTCGGTGAAGGCCGAAGCAGGGAGGATTACGTTTGCACGGTAAACCGCTTTGTCTCCATGGTGACCTTGGTAAACCACAAAGGCGTCTTTAGGAATCTTGTCAACATCTACATCGTCTGCTCCCATCAAGTAGACGAATTTCGCAGACTCAAGGGCTTTAGCAGACTGTTGAATTAGACCAAGATCAAGAGCAGCTGCTTGAGCAGCGTACAGGAGGAGATAGTTAAGCCCGTTCCAGTCTGGTCTGACGACATTGTTGGCCTGTGCAATGGACTCAACAGCAGAGAGGATAGCATCTTTGTCCGTTCTGTTGAAGAGACCGGCGCCAACAATGATTGCAGGGTTTTTGGCGTTCTTGAGAGCCGAGCAGAACGGGTGACGTCCCTCAGCGATTTCCTTGAGGGTATCAGGTCCAGTCCCGAGGTGTTTGCAGTCGTAGTTGAAATCTGCAGGCGGACCAATGTATGCAACCTTGGCATTCGAAGCACGGACTGTCTTGCAGATCCTAGCGTTCACCATTGCAGCTTCAACTCTAGGCTGGGTACCAACGAGGAGGAAAAGATCTGCGTTCTCAAGCCCACTGATGCTACTGTTCATTAGATAGCTGTACCTAAGATCAGCATCAACACCAACAGCTGTTCCTTCACACCAGACGTTGTCTGAACCCATTCTGTTAACGAAGTCTTTCAATACCATCATGGATTCAGCATCAGATAGCTGACCTGCTATTCCAACAATCTCATCTGACTTCACCTGATGGATGATATCACCCACAACGGCCAAGGCATCACGCCAGCTCACTGCCTTGAATCGTCCATCTGAATCTCGAATCATAGGGTCGCTCAGCCTTTGCCTTTTCAGACCGTCATAGCTGAATCGGGTTTTGTCAGATATCCACTCTTCGTTTATATCCTAAACAGAAACAACCACAGGTTCAACATCCAGACCAAAACATTAATAACAAAGTTATTGAGCATACCTCATTAAGGCGTGGAATGATACGCATCACCTCAGGTCCTCTACTATCAACACGGATGTTAGACCCAACAGCATCACTAACATCAATGGTTTCCGTTCCTTTCAACTCCCAGTTCCTGGCCTTAAAGGCAAAGGGCTTTGAGGTCAAGGCTCCCACAGGACAGATGTCGATAACATTTCCAGAGAGTTCACTAGTCATAAGCTTTTCAACATAAGTTCCAATTTCTTCTCCGCTTCCACGGCCTAGCATTCCAAGATCCTGAACCCCAGCAACTTCTGAAGCAAATCGTACACACCTACAAAGACATAAACATAATCAATACCATCGCATTCACTTGAATCAAACTGTCTTTCACTAACCTTGTACACTGGATACACCGAGTCATAACAGTCTTGACAAGAGGACCGAGATTCTTATCAACAACAGATCTTTTCATCTCGGTGAAACGGCCTCTGTCAGATCCAAAGGCCATAGACTGGTCCTGAAGATCACACTCCCCTCCTTGGTCACATATAGGACAATCCAGAGGATGGTTCATCAACAAGAACTCCATCACTCCCTCCCTCGCCTTCTTTGCTATTGGTGTGTCCGTCTTAATCTTCATCCCTGTTTACAAAACAAACTCTCAGAACAAACATCCCCAAAAATGACTTAACAACCTATCAATCAATCAATCGAGGATCAGATCGAAACTAACCGGGAAGAGCAGGCATAGCACATGAAGCTACAGGCTTGGGAGATTTCTCAACCTCAACAAGACACATCCTGCAGTTTCCAGCAATCGACAAGCGAGAATGGTAACAGAACCTCGGGATATCAACTCCGGCGACCTCGCAGGCCTGCAGAACAGTGAAGCCTTTAGGGACTTTGACCGCGTAACCGTCGACGAAGACCTCGATCGCATCCTCAGGGTTGGTGAAATGGACGCGCGCTCCGCCGACGGGGTTCCTCGGAGGGAGGATCTGATTCTTCGGAGGCTCGGGCTGAGAGACAGCGGCGGCTTCGGGAGATTGGAGCTCTGGTTTCGAGACGATGGTGCGGAGGAAGAGATTGGAGGGTTGAGATCGGAGAAGACGAGAAGCTGGTCGAATCGCTCGAGAAGCTAAGATTCCTGCACCCATTGCGTTTGTTTGTGGATCTCTTCTTCTTCTCCTTCACTTTGTGAATATAATCTCGATCTTGTTGTTGTTTTCTATCTGTGCGGCTAGGGAAAGTGACACGAATCTGTGAGTTAATGGGCCTTTATTTGGGCCAACGATTTAAAGCCTAAAACTATGATTGTATTTTCAAAAAGGTACTATGATTGAACGTTAAAGCCTAAAAACCACCATAAAGACCCCTAATCCATGCACGACCCAAGACTTATAAATGGAGGAGGAGGAGCCAAGAAGAGAGGATCCCAATCTCCTCCGGGTGCCGGTCCGGGGTGCTACGGCGCCTAAAGCACACCAAAAAATTTATGCCTCTATAAACAACAATTTTTTAATAAAAAAAAACAATTTTTTAATAAAAAAAAACATTTTTTTACTTTAGTTTTTAAAGGAAACAAAGTCCTAAATTGTTTTTATAATGCTCAAATTTCATCAAAAATATATTGATCTACGATACTTGTGAAATACAGAAATAGTAATTCTAAAATGTTTACTAGTTTGTAAATTGTAAGTTTATAACCATGAAGAATGAAAGAAGAGGAAAGAAAAAGGGAAATTGCACCCTTTATCTTTCATATAAAGATTTAAAGCAACAATTCCAAGCACACGTGCCAGCCTTTTGGTGTCTCACCTGCTATTTGCGGATGATAGTCTGAGCAGAAACCAATGCTCGGTATGTGCTTATCTCAGGCCAGTCCATGGAAGCAAACAACCTGTGGTTATATAAAAAATGAGAGATAATACTTGTGAAGGTAGATACAAGTAAAATAAATAAGATATATACCTTAGTGATGGAAAGTTGTTCGGCCTCTGTACAAGAAACCATTATTTAACATAAGAAATTTGCAAGAATGGAAGCAACAAGAAAGAGAGAGAGATGACAAAGACCTTGAGATTAATTTTCAAGGCAAGAGACTCCAAACAACATTTTTTTTTGGCTTAAATGTATTTTTCTCTGAATACACTGTGAGACAATGCCAAGCTCTGTCTCACATATCTTTTTGATCTTTCCTGCAAAAGAATACTGAGACGTTGAAATCAGATTTGCATTATAATCAACATAGAATTAGAGACCAACCAATTTGCAAACTTACCGGTCGTATCAGGCAATATCACAATAAAAATTTGGAGGTTAGCTGCCTTGGAGCACTTCCCAATCAATTCTTGACAGAATGTCTTAGCTAACTCTAAGCGAAGCGTTGAGAAATTTAAATTTACACAAGTCCAATGAGTTACCGGTGCTCCGTTGATCATTTTCTTAAGCAAAAACAAAAAACCACAAATGTAGTCGTAAGAGACGATACCAAGAAACATACAAGCATTTTTTTAATTAGTTTCAAGCGCAACAGTTTTACCTTACCATACATGCTCCACTGATAACATTTCTTTCCGCATCTTTGTTGATATTGTAGCTTTTATTTGATTGGTATGTGCAAGTTTAGTTCAAGTTAATTGCAAGCTTCTTGATACCTTGTTTTTGAATGTATGAATCATCTAATTTGTGAAGAGAATTAGTTTATTTTTCTCCATTTAAGGTAGGTTTTCCTAATAACACTAATAAACAAGCACTAACATAGATATGAGACAATCACAATAATGGTTATATCAAATATCTGAAAAAAAATTTCTTTTGATATCTAAGATCACAAAATAACAATATTTCTAAATGCAAGGAACATCTCTTAACATTCTATTAAAAAAAACCTACAACTTGACAGGATTATCTTCTTCCGGTAAAGCATATTGGCATGTTTTGATTGAATTCAACAATCTCTTTTCCTAATTGCAATTTTCCAAGCAGTGACGGAATAGGCAAGACTAAGTGTCATATTTGTTGTTGTGTAGAAACAACATTATACTTGTCAATTTCATACTCAACAAGATATGACTGATTATAGCGGCAATATTCTTCAAAGATTGCTGAAATTCTTCTCATATATCCACCTAAAAATTCTTTTATGATCTCAACTTAAAACATAATGCATTTCCTTCTTATTTATATTAGTTACTGTCGTTGACACCAATATTTGTCACCCATTCAAGTTTGCTTTTTATTTGAATAGCTAGTCACACTAGTTTTGATGGTTCCCACTAATTATCAAGTTCTCATTGTATTATCAAAATTATAAGCTTCGATTGGCGTCTAAGTATTTCAAGGTAAATCATACCTGCTCATTACCATGTTTTTTCAACGAGAACTATTTTTCTGCTGATGATGTTACAAAAGCTCACTAACATTCTTTGCTACACGTAAGCAAGCATAACATCTCACTTAGGACATGCTGATTACAAATTAAATACATCAAAACAAACTTGCAGATTTTCCAATGTTATTAGATCTGTGTCACTTATTACAACAATTTTACTATGCACATTTGACTCCTTTTAGAGCTCGTTACGACATAGAAGGTGAGATGCTTGATGACATTCATGTTTTTCAGCATCTTCCAGCAATCAAAGATAACACCAAAGACCAAAATTTTGTTTTGCTGGTGTTCAGATGGAAAAATGATTTTGGGTTAATTTTTACAACCTCTCTTTTGGGGGCTTGAATCTATGAACATTTTGATGGAACATCAATTTGTCCACTAAACTCAGATTTTCATGGTGAGTAAGTTTTGTTGAGATCTTGTCTAATCATGCAGAGGCAACCAAAAATATTATGAGAGATATAAGAAAAAGAAGTAATTTGATGAAAATAACCGTGTATATTTTTGATAAATTTTCTAAAATAAAACAGAAAATAATACAATTTTCTCCTTGCCGCAAAACGTTTCTGGTCAATTTTGGACTTTTGATACTAATAAAACGAAAAATGTATTTTTAGTCTTATTTATTTGATTTGATTTAACTATTTCAGTTTGATACTTAAATTTCAATAAATTTAAAATTGCATTTAGTAAAACAATGCTTATTTATATTATATTGCATTTAATGATTGTTTTAAAAATTATTTATGTTATCACGTATTTAAAAAAGTCTATATTGAAATACAAAATTTTAATAATTTTGGATTTTTGCTTCTTTTAGTTAAAATATATTAAACTGGTAAAAATAAAAAAATTAACTAACTTAATGAACCATAATTGTTTTTAAAAAATTAATCATTTAACTATGAACAAAATTTTATCTGATTAGTGTTGCTTTGGTTTTGTATTTGTTGATGCACACTTACAATTAGCTTTGATAAATGTATATATATTTATACAAAACATGATATATAAGTTGATGTGAAAAATTATATTTGTAACTAGATTTAGTTTTTTTTTGATGTGATATATATATATATATAGATATTAATAAGTGGTGATATATTAGTTATTAATATATTTTAATAGTCTCACTAAATATATAAATATATATATATATATATATATATATATATATATATATATATATATATATATATATATATATATATATATATATATATATATATATATATAGAATTTATATTAATGATAACATAGAAAGTAGTAGTCATTACCATATTTTTAAAAACTTTGCTAAAAATATAATTTTTTTATAATGTAAATTATACATATCATATTTTCTTGTTGAGACTGAATTGGTGATGACACATATGAAAATCACTTTACAAATAATGTTTAAAGGATACTTTATGATTCATAAAAATATGGATAACATAAATAATGTATAAACTAGAAACAATCGTCCGAAAAATGTTTGTGTTGTGTAATTATTGTTAAAAAAATAATTTCACTTTTTGTGATGACAAAAAAAAATAACCAATTTTTGTTTTACAAAAACCAGAATGTTCAATCTACCGTCTACGGGTATAGCCGTATAGCAAATGTAATTACAGTTAATTAAATAGTTATCTAAACCATTTACACTATACAATCTACCTGTTGTGCAATCAACTAGTAACATAAAGAAGGCCTATTAGCTCAGTTGATTATCGAAGGACCTCTATAGGCCAATTACTTTTGTATTTATTAATTTCCTTTATTTTAACATTTAGACCCAAAAAAAAAACCATTTAGACCAAAAAGAAAACTAGGAACATAATATACGGGTTTCCCAACTATCTAAAATCCGGCAGATCACATTTTCTAAAGTTTATTTACCAAACTATGTTAACTGGAGTATAAATCCTACAAACATCTTCTTAATCTACGAAGCTGAGATAGTACATCATGCATCTACATTTTGATCTTGTCTATGTTTGGTAGATTGTGAATTCTGCATCATGTGTTGACAAATCTCCTATATATATATATATCCTATTAATATATTTTAATAGTCTCACTAAATATATAAATATATATATATATAGAATTTATATTAATGATAACATAGAAAGTAGTAGTCATTACCATATTTTTAAAAACTTTGCTAAAAATATAATGTTTTTATAATGTAAATTATACATATCATATTTTCTTGTTGAGACTGAATTGGTGATGACACATATGAAAATCACTTTACAAATAATGTTTAAAGGATACTTTATGATTCATAAAAATATGGATAACATAAATAATGTATAAACTAGAAACAATCGTCCGAAAAATGTTTGTGTTGTGTAATTATTGTTAAAAAAATAATTTCACTTTTTGTGATGACAAAAAAAATAACCAATTTTTGTTTTACAAAAACCAGAATGTTCAATCTACCGTCTACGGGTATAGCCGTATAGCAAATGTAATTACAGTTAATTAAATAGTTATCTAAACCATTTACACTATACAATCTACCTGTTTTGCAATCAACTAGTAACATAAAGAAGGCCTATTAGCTCAGTTGATTATCGAAGGACCTCTATAGGCCAATTACTTTTGTATTTATTAATTTCCTTTATTTTAACATTTAGACCCAAAAAAAAAAACCATTTAGACCAAAAAGAAAACTAGGAACTATAAGTTGGTAAACTCCGTGAGTCTATTCATTAGTAATGAGAGGAAATATATAGGATACAATAGAAGGGTCTAGAGAGTATCTAAGTGTATCACAAAGATATTTACATATCTAATCATATCTAATCATATATTCTAACACTCCCCCGCAGTCGAAGCGTCAGTTGGAGTAACGGTGAGACTGGTTCTGAACTCGATGAACAGAGGTGAGTGGAGGCCTTTTGTGAAAATGTCAGCAAACTGTTGTGAGGATGGTACGTGTAGAACCCGTACATGACCAAGGGCAACTTTTTCCCTGACAAAATGAATGTCAATTTCGACATGTTTTGTTCTTTGGTGTTTCACCGGGTGAGAGGAGAGGTATATGGCGCTGACATTATCGCAGTAAACGACGGTTGCACGAGTGACGTTGATCTTGAGTTCAAATAGAAGGTTGCGCAACCAAGTCGTTTCTGCAACTGCATTGGCTACACCACGATATTCAGCTTCTGCGCTTGACCGGGAGATTGTGTCTTGGCGTTTAGATGACCAAGATATTAAGTTGTCTCCTATGTAGACGCAGTAGCCAGAGGTTGAACGTCTGGTGGAGGGGCAGCCGGCCCAATCTGCGTCGGAGTAAGCAGTGATGGAGAGCGAGGTAGAACGTGTCATCTTGATACCGTAAGAGATGGTACCTTTGACGTACCGAAGAATCCTTTTAAGAGCATTGAGATGATTTTCTCTTGGATCGTGCATGAAGAGGCAAATTTGTTGCACCGCAAAGGATAGATCGGGACGGGTAAACGTGAGATACTGGAGTGCGCCTGCTAGGCTCCGGTACATTGTAGGATCAGAGACCGGTGGGCTGTCGTCGGCGGAGAGCTTCTGCTTCGTGTCGACAGGAGTGAGGCAGGGGTTGCAGTTTGACATGTTTGCGCGGAGGAGGATGTCGGCTGCGTAGTTTTGTTGATGAAGCAGAAGGCCAGACTCATTGCGCTTGACCGTGATGCCGAGAAAATGATGAAGTGGTCCTTGATCAGACATTTCAAACTCAGAACTGAGATCTGAGATGAGGCGATTCAGGAGCGCTGTAGAGGAGGCAGTGAGGACTATGTCATCTACGTAGAGGAGGAGGTATGCCAGGTCAGCTCCAGAACTGAGGACAAAGAGAGAGTTGTCGGAGCTGCTCTGTTTGAAACCCAAACTTTTAGCGTAGGAGGCAAAGCGTGTGTTCCAGGCGCGAGGTGCCTGCTTCAGGCCATAGAGAGAGCGTTTCAATAAGCACACATGATCCGGTTTGCTTTTGTCCACATAGCCTGGGGGCTGATGCATATAAACGGTCTCCGCAAGGTCGCCATGGAGGAAGGCGTTCTGGACGTCGAGTTGATGAAGTGGCCAGCCTCGAGCAAGAGCAATGTGAAGAACTGTGCGTATTGTAGCCGGCTTGACAATGGGGCTGAAGGTCTCATCGCAGTCAATTCCAAGTTGTTGGGACTTCCCATTTGCAACGAGGCGGGACTTGTATTTCTTGAGAGTTCCATCTGCATTAAATTTATGCTTATGCAGCCACATAGAACGCACAATGTTAGTATCTTTAGGTCGCGGCACTAGGATCCACGTTCTCCTTTTAATAAGAGCACCATACTCTACATCCATTGAATTGTTCCAAAATGGATCCTTAGCCGCCTGAACATGAGATAAAGGAATAGGAGAGATAGAGGTGTCAGTATGAAGACACACAGGAAGACGTGGTTTAACAATTCCACTTTTACCACGAGTGACCATGGAGTGAGTGTTTTGAGGTTGAGCAGGAGGAGGAAGAGGAATTTGAGGAGAAGGTGGTGGAGAAGGAACGTGAGGTGACGGAGGTGGAGTAGGAGAAGGAGGTGGTGAAGGAATTGGAGGTGTCGGAGGAACAACATTTTGAGGTCGAGTGGGACGACTGATAGGAGTAGGAGGAACTAAAGGAGTAGAGGAAGGTGAGGAAGAAGCAGAGATAGTGGGGAAAGGGAATACCGACTCATCAAAGATGACATGGCGAGAGAGTATGATTTGTTTGCTGTTGATGTCGAGGCACCGGTATCCGCGATGGTCCGTAGGGTAGCCGAGAAACACGCATGGAGTGGACCGGTGAGCTAATTTGTGCTTGACCGTTGAGAGTAGGTTTGGATAGCACAAGCAGCCGAACGTCCGTAAATGTTGATATGTGGGCATGCGGTTGAAGAGGCGTGTGTATGGTACTTCGTTCTTGATTGCTGTCGACGGCAGTATATTGAGAAGATGAGCTGCTGTGTAAAGAGCCTCGACCCAATATTCTGGAGGAGCCGACGCTTGAAAGAGCAATGTGCGGATCATGTTGTTGATGGTGCGGAGCATGCGCTCGGCGCGGCCGTTTTGCTGCGAGGTGTGTGGGCAAGAGAACCGCAAGAGTGTGCCAGCTGATGCTAAGTGCTCTTTGAACAAACGATTATCATACTCTCCGCCGTTGTCACATTGTAGAGATTTGATTTGTCGGTTAAACTGAGTCTGCACATAGTTAGAAAAATGAAGGTATTTGCCAAAAGTATCACTTTTCCGATGAAGGGGATAGACCCAAAGAAAATGAGTATAATGATCAAGAAAAATAAGATAGTATTTCATCCCACTAATACTGGAAACTGGAGATGTCCAAATGTCAGAGTGAACAATCTCAAATGGAGAAGAAACAGTAGAGTTTGAGTCAAAAAATGGTAAACGAGTGTGCTTCCCAAGCTGACACGCTTGACACAAAGTTGTCAAGTCGGGTTTGGGAATACTAGTAGAAAAAGTAGATAAAACGCGAGAAAGGATAGAGCTGTTGGGATGACCGAGTCTTTTGTGCCAGACTGAGCTATCCAGTGACGTGAGGGAGAGAGCGGAATGAGTTGATGGTGGTGGAGTAGGCGTCACTGAATAGAGAGGTCCAGAGCTATCACATCGGAGTAGAGTGATCCGAGTCTGCAAGTCCTTAATAGAAAAACCGAAAGGGTCAAATTCAATAGCACAAAGGTTATCGGTAACAAACTTGCGAACCGAGATAAGGTTTTTAATGATAGCAGGGCACACTAAGACATTACGAAGAGAGAAAGAGCGTTTAGGAGAAGCTATAGTACCATGGCCGGTGGTCTGAACGGCTGCTATGGATCCATTTCCAACAGTAACAGAAGGCATGGTGCTAGTATTAAAAAGAGATTGTAGATTACCTGTGTTGGAAGCAATGTGAGTGGACGCTCCGGAGTCCATGTACCAAGAATTATCAGGCTCGTGCATCGTCATCGTGCTGAAAGCCTGATGCAGACCAGCAGGTATTTGCGTCATTTGTGGAGCTGGGGTCTGCTGAGCGAGGTTTGCTTCTTGGAGAGGTCGTGATGGGTGAGACCCTAAGATGCCTTGATAGCTTGTGTTTCCAGGACGAGGCTGATATGGTGCTTGCGAGTATGCTGGAGGATACCCCGGAAATGATTGATATGGCACGATCGGAGGATAGACTGGAGGCTGCTGAGGATAGTACCACGGAGACGCAAACTGGTTAGGCTGATTGTGTTGCCAGTTATTGGAAAAACGACCTTTGCCACGAGATCGATTGCCGCCATTGCCACCACGGTTGCGGCCTCTGTTTCCACGTCCAGAGTTGTTAAAGTTGCGTGGGTTTGTTTCTGTTTCAGTGTAGAGGACCGTTGAAGACGACGGCGTATCATGATGGCGTGCGGTTGGTTTCGTCTGTTTGGAAAGACGAGTTTCCTCCATCTGCAGCATTGATCGCGCTTCAAGAAGTGTTGGAAACGGGACTTTATGCTGAACAACATTGATGATGGAGTCGAACTTGTCAGACAGACCGTTTAGGAGGTGGGAAACCAGAGCTCGTTCCGAGACTGGAGCATCAATGTTGGCAAGCAAATCAGCAGTTGTCTTCATCTTTTGACAATAGTCATGAATAGATAGATCGCCGATGACCATTGTACGAAGCTCGTTTTCAAGTTGGAGGGCACGAGCTTCCTTGTTGTCGCGGAAGAGGCTTTCGATGGAGAGCCATAGATCGCGAGCCGTAGCGTTCTTCTTGAGAATAGTGTCGATGATGGAGTCGGATATGGTTCCATAGATCCACATCTTGACCAAGCCATCGCGCTCCTTCCACTCCTTTTCTGTTTCGGGAGTCGGGGTAGAGGAGCCATCGAGGTGTTGAACTACACCAAAGCTGACACAATGGGTCTCAAAGAGCTCACGCCATTTGTCATAGTTGAGCTTGCTCATATCAAGGGTGATGGGGATGTAGGCCTTGATTTGAGAGATCCCGTAGGGCTTATCGTTGGCGGTGAAAGCAGCCATGACAGAGAGGAAGAAGAAGAAGAGAGGAAGAGATGAATCGAGAGAGAAGAGAAAGAGAGCGGAGGTTTGGATCGATCGCTTAGCTTGGAGGCTAGGTTAAAGCGTCTGATACCATGTAAGTTGGTAAACTCCGTGAGTCTATTCATTAGTAATGAGAGGAAATATATAGGATACAATAGAAGGGTCTAGAGAGTATCTAAGTGTATCACAAAGATATTTACATATCTAATCATATCTAATCATATATTCTAACAGGAACATAATATACGGGTTTCCCAACTATCTAAAATCCGGCAGATCACATTTTCTAAAGTTTATTTACCAAACTATGTTAACTGGAGTATAAATCCTACAAACATCTTCTTAATCTACGAAGCTGAGATAGTACATCATGCATCTACATTTTGATCTTGTCTATGTTTGGTAGATTGTGAATTCTGCATCATGTGTTGACAAATCTCCTGCAAATCATTTAAAATGGTTGGTAAATATTTACCAAACCTACAAATGGCGCCAAGCTTCCTTTGGCAAATAACTTTTTTTTTCATTAACCAATCTTTTTCCCCTACAACGTTTTCTTATGCAACTTCTCTGTCACTTTGATTCTCTATTGTCATCGTCTCTAAATAAATGTACTTGAGCGTTTCTCCACAGCTTTGTCGAGCAGGCTCCTTGTGAAGTTGCCCCTGTGAGAGACTCATTGCACAGATGAGAAAAGAAAAACGTCAGATGTGAACGCAAAACATTTTGATCAATATTTTGTGTAACTATTCATCATGTCATTGTTAGTTATTAGTATAAGGTATTAAGGTAAAGAAGAAGAAACCTAAATTGGACTTTTATTCAGACCATATTACTTCAGAACACAAGAATATAGACAATTTCAAGTTTTTGTGTGCAATTTTAAATGCATCACATCAAACAAGCTGAAAAAGAAAACATTAGCAGTAAAAGAAATATACTTTAAACGAAAGAAATGAGATTGAAAGAGCCCATCATGTTTGCGAGAGCAGAACTCATATCTAGCGAAGCTTCTGAAGTTTAAGTTGTTCCCTCCCACAAAGCTGAATCTTCCACTTGCTATGTAGTGGCGTCTACTCTGTCTCCAAAATCTGACCTCACTTTTGATATCTCTCCTCTCTCACCCAACCCAACAATCATTACAAGCAATAACCGGTTTCACCTGCATCGTTTTAAAGAACTCAGCAGTTTCTTCGATTCTCCCACTCAGTGTGTATGCCAGTAACATTGAGTCCATGAAGCGTCAGTCTTTTTGGACATCACTTCAAACAGATTCCTAGCAACATCTATGCCGTTATTCTGAGTCTCTGACAGTAACCTGTAATAACATTTCTAACTCTCAATTTTAAATTTTAGTACATTTTACAACATCTTTCACATGCATCATATCATCAACCTATGAGAACCTTTCCCCGTTGCTGTCCAGGAGACAACACTCCTCCTCTCTTGCATAATTGTCACGACCCGGTTCATCAAAATCGGTTTGGTTTGGTTTAATTACAATTTTAATTATAACTTAAACCATCCTCCTTACTTCTTGGTCAAATCGTGCAATATATATATCATTGTACGCATCTCCCTTCCTCTCATTTGACCTAGCCGTAATCACCATCGCAGCCATTCTTCATCGCTATCTTCTTCTTCATATTAACCATCTCACCCCATCTTCACGTTCTTCTCTCATCATGTTGTTTTCGTGAGGTTGAATTGATATGGAGTATTGCCGTATCACCTCCGATCGTCACCTCACCATCGTTGCGCTTGTGAACTAATCACCACCGTCCATCACCACCACCTCTCGTTGGTCAGCACCAGAATCATCATGTTGACCCAAGGCAGAGCCGGAGATTCCTTACCGCGCCGGAGCCGTCATGATCCGCTTGCTGCCGTAGTTGTCATAAACCACCGTCAGGATCCAAGCTAGAGAGATCGTGATCTCACACCTGCTTGCACCACTGTCGCTACTCACCCCCGATCACCAACCGTTACCATCAGATACATGGCTAAGGAGTGGTTTTGCGGGAGGTTTCAAGTACGATCCAGGGGATTCTATGGTGTACGCCATATCTCTTGGGATAGATCTCGTTTCCAAGAATCTGTAGCAGTAAACGGAATCGAGATCAGAGTTGTGCAGCAAAAGTTATTGCTATTGCTTCTTGGGCAAGAATAAGCTTAAGCTGTTGCGCTGCAGAGACAAGTTCCGACCAGTCTCAGACCATCTCCAATGTATTTCTCTATTTTTACCTCTAAAATAGAGGAACTCTATAATAGAGTTGGGTTTTACTCCAATGTATTTCTCTAAAATAGAGATCTCTACATATAGAGCAAAATATAGAGGAATGCTATTTCTTCCTCTATAAATAGAGGAGAAAATAGCAATCTCTATTTTAGAGGCAAAAATAGAGATGAGTTGGAGTGATTTTGCCTCTAAATGCTATTATAGAGGTAGAAATAGAGGTGGGTTGGAGATGCTCTCAGCGTAAAGGTAAAATGGTCAACCTAATAAAAATATTTCAGTCTGGAGTTTTGTCAGTAAGTAGTTAACTCTTTTATCTATCATATCCAAGAAGCGGATCGTTATTCCGAGTTATATTTTGAGTGTTTTGCTTGTTTTCGCGAGGAGATCTGCTGCAGTCTTTGTTTACGACCAGCCTGTAGCTGAAGCCATTTTTGCACATCAAATGACGTCCGATCAGAGTAAACTCTGTGGCTACGGACTGTGGACATATAGGACTACTTTCTGATCGGAGGGATAGAAAAGTTAACGGTCAGTTCTTGAGTTATTCATCTGCTTTCTCCAGGGTTCAGTTTTGCCAGAATCATCATATTTATTTATTTTCAAAGAGTTCTGGAGTTGCTCTATTTTAGAGCCGTCAAGGTCAATTAGGTGTTTTGTCAGATTATCTTCAGAACTGTGGCAAAGGTGAGGGTCTATTCCGTAAATCCCGTACCAGTGTAGAATTGTCTCTATCGTAGTTTAGATTTTGAATCATGATCCGTCTGTTTAAATTGAGTCTGTTTGAGTCTTGATTGTTAGTTAGTTCATTCATTGTAAACTGGAACTAGGGTTTTAGAGGATTCAACCGTTGATTTGATTGTGTGATGTTAAAAGATGCGATATATATATATATATATATATATATATAATACTTAGTTATGAGTAGTGACTATGTGAGTGGGCGGGGGTCCAGAGATGTATGGACTAGCGACACAGCTTTAGTGGGCGGGGGCTCATAGACGTATGGGCTAGCGACGCAGATTGTGTGGGGTGTGGGTGCAGAGACTTGCATTCGACGCAGCTTTGGAGGGTGGGGGTATAGAGACAGATTGTACTAGCGACGCAGCATATGTATATATACGTATGAGGAGATGCGGGGTGTATGGGCTAGCTATATATATCATCGCACTGTTTGTGTTGTGTTTGTGTGATGCTTTAGGCGTCTTATTTGTTCATATTAGAGCTAAACTTCCATAGTGGGAGTTCTATTACTCAAGTCAGTGGTTTGCGTGTTTAACATCTCATACCTCACGGAGTAACTCCCTGTTACTCACCTCTCCTATTCTTTCCCCTTTTAGGTGAGACTGACGAGCATGAGTGATTGCTGTCAGACTGGTGCTTTGGGAGTTTTATTTCTGTTTTTTTCAAACTTGCGGATTTTATGCTTTTATCGATATTTTCAAGATTTATTATGTTATTTGGATTTATAGCTACTTATCGGATTTACGACTTTGGAGTTGACTTTTGAGAATAAATGGAGATTTTAAACTTTTTTTATTTATTTAAGTTATTTTAGAAAATACGGGTGTTACAATAATCTCAAACGCACTCCTGGCTTCCCTATTCATCTCGTATTTTATAACACCCTGAAACCAAACCGTTCCAATAAACAGTGTTTCTCTCAGGACATTTCATGGAATGTGTGGCGTGCTTGGAAAGTATCCAGAAACGATGGAGGTCTAGGAACCGGTTGCTTTGAAGCGCAGAGAATCGAAACACTTGCGAGCTTCATTTGAGAGAATTTAAACTATATATATGTGATTATTTATATGATGGTACATATAAAATACTATTAATTATCTGAGTATTATGGTACGTATAAAATACAATTAACTATATGACGACAAATATATAATATATAATAGTGACATGAAAAATATATCACAACATATTTTTGAAAAATTATACCGGCGTATTCACGCGGGTCAAATTCTAGTTAAGATTTAAAATAGAAGGGTTTAATTGGATTAATCAAAATTATTATACTAAAGGTACAAGTTAGTGAAGTATTTATGGTAAATGGACAATATACTTTGTTTTTGCAAAAATCCATATTTTTTACTTACCATTCACATTCATTTATTACTCTCGAAACTCTCTCTATTTAATACTATTAAACGATGTTTAAAGTTTTGGAACATTTTATACACATGATGAACAAGGCTAGATACCATCAATTATAAGGTACATAGGCAAAGATTTTGTGATTTATATAGTGGACGTCCAACTATCATTTACTCTTTAGATTTCGTGGTTTCTATATTGCAGATTATACTGATTCTTTCTAGTTATACAAAGAAACAAAAGCATACATATACAAAATCACGCTATAGTGTTACAACCTATGTCACAATAACTATATGCTTTTATGATATTTCAAATACAATAAAACCTGAGAGACTATTTACATATGATATAGTTGCCTTAGTTGGGGCCATTCCAATTGCCAATCAACTAAGCTTAATACACTGTAGTTGTGTGAAGTGTTTTTGAGCTTCCAGATTTCCTGCTATCGTGGGGTCAACAACAATTTTTTTGCAAACCTTACTTGAATCTGATTTCTTGAATGATGCAAATAGTTGAAAAAGAAGATCCATGACACATCCAAGAAGTGGAATATGCGTCACTTGATCCATTAACGGAAAGATGTATGTCTTGAAAATATTTTCAGATGCAGAACGAAGAAAATTGTATGAGATGAAGAAGAAAGGAGAAGAGAAGTGAGTTTATATTGAAGGAAAGACTTGGTCACCAAGAATTACAAATAGATTGATTGGCTTGGTCCCCAAGACTACAATGTTACTTTTCTCGTTGTCTTGAAATCTAATTTGTCGTTTATGAAGAAGCTCAATTATGTAGAGAAAATATATTAATTTGTCCTCTGTTCAAAACACAGCATAAAATTGTTTGAATTTTATATAACTGGTGCAGTACAGTTAGAAACATACGTATAAGGTTTAAGTTTTTTTTTTTTTTGGTCTAAATGTTAAATTATAAGGTTTAAGTTCATTATAAGTTGTTAATCAACGAACGTAAAATAAGTAGCGAAAATCATATAAATAGTATTTATATTTTTTAATTCGAGTAAAATATATAAAATTTTGGAAACCATTGTTAAATTTAGAAAATTATAACTGTTAAATTAATACATATGAATAATCGGTTAAAAATATCAGAAAATAGTTTAACATGTTAAAATTACAATATGACTTTATTTATATATTTGTAATAGAATTTAAAAACAATTTTAATAATATGTATGTAACTATCTATTAAAAGAAGTACAGTATTTTGAATGATTGTTGTCAAACGAGTACTCAAGTGGTAGTGGGGCATTGGGGAATCCACAATTAAAAAGAGAGAAAAGTGAAATAGAAATTCGGTTATCTGGTGCTAAATAATTTCGGTTATCTCGTTGATAAAAAAAAAAAATTAAAAAAAAAACATTTCGGTTATCTAAGTTGACTCTCCATCTTGGAGATCCCAAACACACACAGAATTTCCCAGCCCGAGATCTCTCCTAAGTTGGTAAATCTATTTTCCGATCA
This sequence comes from Brassica rapa, assembly GCF_000309985.2. NCBI lineage: Eukaryota > Viridiplantae > Streptophyta > Magnoliopsida > Brassicales > Brassicaceae > Brassica > Brassica rapa. The sequence goes on along the minus strand of NC_024798.2, from coordinate 8,191,166 downwards.
AATTCGGCCTCTTCTGGATATGTCAATGGCGGAAGATACCCCGTCGCCACCGCCCGTAAGTCGTGTCCTTTCTCTTAGATTCCGAAAGTCAATTGCTGATTGTGTAAATATATATATATATATTAGTTTGTGGAGGTGTTTTGTGAAATATCCGGCAAAGACTACCGATTCACGGCTGGGACCAAGGCCGAGTTCGCTGTCTCCGTCATCAATCGGAAACTTGGTTCCTCCAAACCCAAAGCACTTTACATCGAAGCGTCAAAGGACGGTGAAGAGCCTATCAGTTTCGGTGATGGTGCTTCTCTTGTGAGTTACGGACATGGTTGGAGGCTTGTGACAGTGATTGCCGATTCTGATTCGCCTGGTAATTTCAGATTCCAGAAACACGTGTCTGGTCTTTGTCTACAAATTGCTTCTCAGGCTGAACTGTTGCTTATCTTTTGATTCAGGAACTGAGAAAGAGGGCTCTTTTCAGAGACAGTTTCCTTCTTTCTTATCAACAGTATGTATCTTACCTAGTGAACATTTTGCATGTATTAACCAAAGGACCAAGTAGTTTTAGAGAATCTTCAACTCTCTCAACCATAGTACCTAATACCCCCCATAAGTCTGTTCCCGATATATTCTGTTTATATGTAAATTAAAATCAAGTGTAACAATTACAGCCTGTGAGAAAGTTTGAGTTGTAAGACAGTATAGATTGATATAAGTTCGTTTTCTAGCTTTAAATCCCTTTTGCTTGCATTCTTATTGTCTAACCACGATAATCAAAACTAAAAGCGACTTGTAAGGCACTAAGATCAGAATAAGCTTTTCTTTCAGTAATAAAAGCGACTTGTAAGACAGTGTAGATTGATGTTAGTTCGTTTTCTACCCTTTAGATCTTATTTGCTATTTTCTTGTATTTTCTAAATTGCAATCCCTTATTGTATAGTTATGACATTCAGCATTTTACGGGTTTGCTTTGCAGGGTTCCAAAGATTCCAAGCCTGCAAAAGCCATGAAAGCAGATTTTGAAGGAGATCAAAGTCTGAAATACATTGGGAGGATAATGTTTGCATTTCTTTTGATGTTTATACTTGGTGGCCTCTTCACCGTAGCTCTTGAGAACCTTCCTAGACTGATTTTACTCTTTAACAATCCTTCCATGTAACAGTTGACACTTTTCCAAGCACAGACATTTTGGGATGTTTTAGTAGTTAAGGCTGTTATTTATTTTCTATCAAGGGACCCATTTATAGAACATCCCGTGAAGAGCCCATCAGTTTTGGGAATAATGTTTATCTTGTTAATTATGGACATGGTTGTAAATTAATACAGTGATTGATGATTCTGATTTACTTGGTAATTAACTTCTTGTGAATTTCTTGGTAGTTAACTTCTTGTGAATTTCAACATTTACATTCGAGAAATGTCTGGAAATCTTAGACGATCTGCGCAAATACTTCTCATGGTCTTCCAATCAACCTGTGTACATAATCGCAATACATCATTTCCGTTTAGCTGCAATTTCAATTATTTAGGTCACATAAAATTTTGTGCTTGTCTTTGTATATGGTGGTCACAAGATGCAGAAGATAGAATGTTAAGAATATCAGATTCTTAGGCTTGTGAATTTTCCTCTCTTATTATATAAATGGAGAAAAAAAAACTTCAAAGAGATATTGGCAATTTATAGTTTTTTACGGCTGAAATATAACATTGTTGATTCAAGTTTTTACTGTATAAACAGTTTTTTTTTTTCGTTTTTAGATATCAAACGTTCATTCTATTACTCAAATTTAAGATGATATAAATAACCATACGGAATATAACAACCAACATAAACAAATCTTTCTATGAAATATTCTGCAATTCTAAGTAAAGAATTTGAAATTGCATTTTGCCTTCGAGGGATGTAGGATATCTTGAATGGTTGAAATCGTCTTTGAAAAATCTTTTCTCCTTCAACTCTGTTGAAAAATTTAGCCATGCATGAGGTTCTTTAATCATGGTGATCAAGTCTTTGCAGTCAGTCCATGATAAGCAAGTTGAATGACGTAGCATGATCTCCCATTTCATTGCCCTACTTCTGAATGCAAAGCCGAATCCCGTTGTTTTATGTTTCGTGTACCCATTAATTGGATTTGTCCAGAGATATCCTTTCAAACCCATTTGCAACCACTGAATTGAGAGGGGGAAGTCCATGATCAATCCACCAAACATATGTTCTACAAGCATAAGCTTGTGAATCTGTGTTACTTAATGGTTGTGATGTTGTAGGCACAATCACATTCGCTTATACCAATCTTGGCACTCTCTTTCTGCGTGTATGATCAATTTTAAAGGATCTTTGTATTCCTTTGAATAGTTTATGATTCAGAGCTTTCTGGGTTCTTAATACAGTTTTTTTTCCAAAAAGATAGTACATATTAGCATAAACATTTGGCACATGGAAGATGTTTGGACTTGATAGTGTTACTAATAAATACTATGCATGTAAGGCCGATGAACACTCCAAAATGGCATGAGTGATTGACTCATCTGGGTTCACACATCTAGGAATATAATTATCACTTCACATATGACAATGTGTCAGGTTCTTTGTTACCGCTACGTAACCGGTTATCAGCTGCCAAATAAGGTGACACATCTTCTGAGGTGTTTTTATTTTTCGAGCAAATACTTGAAGTTTGGTGATAATGAGCTCCAAGTAGAGTTTCTCTTTTTGGAAGATCGAGAATATTTGAGATTTTTTTGGGTTTCCTTTAATACCCCTTTGAGTGAAGATATATCCAAAGAACTCTCCGGAAGTGACTTTGAACATGCATTTTGCTAGTTAAGCTTATTTCCATATTTGTTCATGGTGTGGAAACATTCTTTCAAATGAGTAATGTGGTCGGCAGTGATCAATGACTTGACGAGCATGTTGTCCAATGTATACTTCCCCGGTGATTCCAATTTTGTCGTAAAACATTTTGATGAATCGAGTAGTGAACACTATTAATGAAGTTTTTGATTTTTTTAGTTATTATAAGTGGATAAATATAGAATGTGGGCAAACGATTAATTCATTAATATTAATATCTAAGGGGGACAAAATATATGGAATCACGGTACAATAGGTTGGGATAATTGTTACGATACGATAAATATATGAAAAAAAATTGGAAAAATACATTTATCTGAGATTTTATTTTGAAAACTACACCTTGATTTATCTTTCTTGAAAAATACACTTTTATTTATGTTAAATAACTAAATTGTCCGATCTGAATATATATAATTATTTTACAGATTATTATCTTTTAGATAATACTCCTAAATCTACGTAATACTATATTTTGCATTTATTTTGATAAAAATACTAAAATGACACTTTCCATTATCTCATCTCTATCTCCTTATTTCTCCCAATATTTCTTCTGTGTATCCATTTATTTGTATCATCTTCTTCTTCCTCTAGTTCCCCATTTTTGTAGCGCTTATATGTGTATTATTTTGTATCAATGTTTTTGGATGTAATTTGATTTTGTATATTCTCGTCATGTAATCTTGTTGACATCGTCTCTTTGTCTAGCCAACATCTAGAGGTGTGTAGCTTTATCATGTTAAGGTGACGGTTATTACTACATCAATTGACAGAAAGTCCGAATAAACTTTCTATAGTCTTTTGTTTTTCTTTAGATTCAGAAGACATCAAAAGTAATATCCTTTATACAGTACAATGATCTATGTATATGTTTTTATGTGTTTCATGAGTGATGGATCTTCTGCGTTCCAGTTCTCTGTATCTCAGAGACGTCAAAGCAAGTTCCCAAAGCATGTATAAAATGCTTAGCACACCATACATGAACACAACTCAATGTCCACAATAACTTAGGATACATTTCCTCTGAAATTGACAGAATGAAGTAAATAAGCACATACATTCAATAAGCTACTAGCACCAATTCTATACTTTGATGATGTTCTGATAAAAAAAAAATTCCTAGCTACTGCGAGAATTTACGAAGGTACATGAAATCACAAAAAGTGTATTATCATATAAACATTAACAGTATTCAAATATGTATTTTAGTTGTCAGAGACCGTATACTTTTTATTCAAATTTGGATTAAAATGTCTTATCACGTTTCAAAGAGTATAGTTTTCAAAACTTCAAAATAAAAGTATATTCTCCAAATTTCAAACTACAAACAGGCTATTTTTCAAATTATCCCTATATTATTAAGTTAATAAAGATATATTTAACAAATAATTAATTGATGATCCAACATTAAAAATCATGCATGAAAAGGCTTGTAACCTCTGTTTAAATAGGTTTTATTGAATATGATTTATACTAAAGATTAAATATTTAATATAGTGGTTAAGTAAGGATTGAATAAAAATGTAATATATACTTGAAAGGGAAAATGGTCATATAAAATCCCAACTTTAAATTTTTTGGCCATTTAAATTATCAATTTTTGCATAGACAACTTAAAACACCAAGTTATGTTTGACTTTCATTTTAAATCCCCCAAATTTTGCTGACTATCCAAAGTAGGCATGTCGTTAAGTAAACTAATAGAACTTAGAAATAGAGTTAATTAGTAGTTAAAAATTATTTTCAAACAAAACGATATCATTATGTTCGCTTTGGTTTGAAGAAAGGGAAAATAGTCATAAAAAGTTTGAATATTTTAAAATTTTGGTCACTATAAGCACCATTTTTCGTTTGAACAATTTAAAGAACCAAGTTGTATTTAATTTCATTATAAGTCCTAAACTTTTTTTTGATTAAATCTTATATTGATTAATCAAAGAATGGATGGGCATTTACATATAGAAAGTGAAGACTAGACCTCTAGAATTGTTTGCAAAGAAAGGTAAAAAATATAAACCCCTCTGAACATCAACGAGTATAGAGTTCCAGCCAACGGCGAAGTAGTCCTGCTAATTAATGATTCCCGGTGTACTTCAAAGAAGAAATCCTATTGCTAATGGATTTATCTATATGTCGTATCATAATTTCTGTGGTCAGCGAAGGTCCTTGATGTCTACGTGAATTGTGTTCTCTCCATACCAGATATATAGTAGTGTGAAACGCCAGTCGCAGTAGTATGATATCCATCTTGTTTCGGTGAAGCCGCTTCAGTGATGTCACCGTGTTATTCCAGTCCGGTGATGCAGAGGATCTCAGGATGTTAGCTGTTAAGGAAGACCAGATAGTAAACGTGACATGACAAGCAAAAAACAAGTGATCTCTGCTCTCTTCTCTTTCTCCACATAACATACAACCTTGAATGATGCCTCATTTTCGCATTCGTACACCAGTGGATAACCTATCTTTAAAAGCCAACCAGACAATGAAAGCATGCCGTGGAACTCCTTGAAGATACCAAAGAAGTTGATACCAAGGGACTTTCTGACCTCTTGATGCAGCGGACAACTAGGTTGAACGGTCGATCTAAGAATTTAGGTTCTTCGAGACCTGTTCTTGGATCAATCAAGAGTTTCTTTCGATAGCTTCTTGAGACCAACTTCCTGAATAAGATGAATTTAATCGAATCTTGTTCAAGGCAACTCAAAATAGATGAACTGAATCAAATCTCTTTTAAGGTAATAAGCAAAAGCTCTATTATTAATTATCAAAGTCTCCCTACAACTTTAGGCTTCAATGCCTATTTATAATAAATCCTTAATCTAAAAAAACCCTAATCTTAATTAAAATAGGAAAACCATTAAAATATAGAAAATATAAATAAAAGGTAATTATCTAAATTAATATAACTAATAAAATAAATAACAAGATATTTGGAAATATTCCAAATACTTATCTGCATCATTCTCTCCGGGTTGGAAAAGATTCGTCCTCGAATCTTGAATAGGTTTTTCGTGGCTGAAATCTTCCAATATTTATCTTCAAATCCGAAATTTTCATAAAACCGAATCTTCTGACTTTCCCCAAAATTTGCACGTAACTCGTCCTGTACGGGATTTGCACGGATCTTGTCTCGCCCGAATTTTGCACGAATCTCGTCTTGCCCGATTTTTGCACAGACGAAATTTGCAAAAAAATCTTCACTGAAAACGAAATCGACAACGCGGACATCATCTTCATAGACATCGTAGATCGGATCACCATAGATCTCTCGATAGATCTCATAGTTTTCTTCTCTCTCAACAAAGGGACTTTCGTCCTGGATAGGATAGATGTTCGCACTCACCATGACATCCAGAATCGTTCTTCGATTAAGAAACCAAAGAGACGCAGCTCTGATACCACCTGATGCAGCGGACAACTAGGTTGAACGGTCGATCTAAGAATTTAGGTTCTTCGAGACCTGTTCTTGGATCAATCAAGAGTTTCTTTCGATAGCTTCTTGAGACCAACTTCCTGAATAAGATGAATTTAATCGAATCTTGTTCAAGGCAACTCAAAATAGATGAACTGAATCAAATCTCTTTTAAGGTAATAAGCAAAAGCTCTATTATTAATTATCAAAGTCTCCCTACAACTTTAGGCTTCAATGCCTATTTATAATAAATCCTTAATCTAAAAAAACCCTAATCTTAATTAAAATAGGAAAACCATTAAAATATAGAAAATATAAATAAAAGGTAATTATCTAAATTAATATAACTAATAAAATAAATAACAAGATATTTGGAAATATTCCAAATACTTATCTGCATCACCTCTCACTCTAATCTGTTCCCAAGTTCTCACAGTAGAGAAGTGATCCTTATACTCATCATCCTTATGTCTCCAAAGAATGACGTCCATTCCCAAATTCGCATCAGGTCTCTGAGCACTCTCATTTTTTCGTACATAGTAGAGAAAACTCTCCTACCACGACTCCTCATGGTCCAAATTCCATTAGCGCAGGCCTCAGAAACGCTTGCATGACGAGGACCACCGAGATATCGCAGCCCCAACTCCCATGTTGCATCAATAGTTCTTCCTGCACCTAACCAGTCACCGAACAAGAAAAAAGTGGACTCACCATTACGAATTTCTCATATCATAAATGAAAAAGCCTCAGGTCTAAGTTTAAGTAGTTTACGCCAAAGCCAAGAGTCCTTGTTTGATTCCTTTACATCCCAGAATGATCCCATTTCCATCAATTCAATCCGAGCCCAAGCGACCCATAGAGACCCTGATAAAGAGAAAAATCTCAAGATAAACCGTAAAGCAAAGACTTTAGATGCACCCCTCAGCTTCCCAATTCCCAAAGTCCTTCCCACTGAGGAAGATAGAGCTCATCCCAAGATACTTTTGCCTTAAGATGATCGTTAGGTGAACCAGACCACAGAAATGCACTACAAAGACTTTATATTTCATTCAGACATGCTTTTGGCAACAAAAATGCCGTACAGCAGAAGTTAATCACACTAAATATGAATCCTAAACTTGTGTTGAGTGAGCCAAATTAGACACATTGTTAAGTAGATTAACATAACTTAAAATAGATCTATTTAGTCATTAGCAACTATGATCACTAAACAAGTTTTGTGTTTTAATTTCATTTTAAAACTTAAATTTATTGAGTCGAATTAGACACATTATTAAGTAGATTAACATGACTTAAAATAGATTTAATTATTCATTAATAACTACGTTAAGAAAAAATATATTGATCAAGTAATATTTATATAAATAATTAAAGTAATTAATTATACATTAATTTATACAATATATACGTCAAAATAATGTTTTAATAGCCAAAATTTATACAGTTAATTATAGAAAATTATCATAAAAGATTTTTGATACCACGAATGACGGTAAAAACGAGCACTACAAGAAAACAGCTATATTGCAATAGTGATATGTAGCAAAAACAATTATTGTAATAAAGTTTTTTTATTGTTTGGGCCAGTTGGACTTCGTTTGTGGGTTTTGTATAGCCTCCTTTTTTTCCGGTACTTTTGGGCTTTTAGCTTTTGTTTAATAAGATCAACAAAGTGAAAAAATAAAAAATAAAGTTGATAGAAAGATATAACTCAGAATTTCTTTATTTATTTTAAATGAAATCTCTATTCATTTTTCTTGATTGTTTTCTTGTTAATTATTATGTTTACCGACCCACTTGCTCATACACATCACATGGCTATTCAATTAACTAGACACGTTCCTAATATCTAGAGTAAACCATTATTGATTTAAGTGCACACAAAACCAATAAAACAAAGCAAAACAATCAAGGGAAAATTGAAAAAAAAAAACACTTTCAACTTAGGTTTGTCTCAATAAAACTTGTAGAAGATTATTTAGGTAATTAGAATTTATATTCTCTTTAATACTATTATACCCTTCAACTAGGTAATAATCCGCGCCTTGCGCAGAATGTGATTATTAGTTTCGTTATTTTTTAATAAGGAGACATTAATTTGTTTAATCTGGATATCCGTTTAGTTTTAGGTTGTTTTTGGTATTTAATCTCCTAAAATATAACTATCATTTTAAATCAACATTTATTTGGTTTGTTCGGTTAAAATGTTTGATGTTTTGGTTTTTTTTTCTGTGACAATCAAAAATTACTATTATTTGTTTGTTTTCATGTTATGAATCTTAGAGAGTCGTGATGTCGAACCAATGGTTTAATATTATAGTTTCTAAACGGATAATATTTAAAAAAAAAAAGAAAAGAAAATTATTAAGACAAATCATTTTACTGCAATTTGGTCGATAGTGAAAGAAGCAATAAAAAAAATAATATTTTAACTTTCAAAAAAATTAGATATTTCAGTTGTGGTAAATACTTAGTTATAAGGTGTTCACGTCAATGTGTACATATATGTGTATGTAAAAGTATATAAATATGGTTGATAAATATATAAAGATACTGTTAATTAATATTAAATGATATTTTTTTTCAAAATAATACATGAAAAATAAAATTCTTAAAATGAAATTATTTAAAAACAAAATACTGTAAAATTTATCTATAACTTATATATAATTCTTTAAATATATGTATATATATATATGTATATAACTGATCAAATTGGATATATGTTCCTATAAATATTGATATTTGTGATTTGCTTTTTTTTTTTACGGACATTGCATTTTAGTATTTGATTTGCTTCATAGAGTAACGGATATCCAGATTTTTCGGTTTGAATCAAAATGGATAACGAATCGAATCAAAATTTCTGAATAATTTGTCCAACTCTATTCGTAAACAGTAAAAATAACGTAAAGAAGAACCATGCATGTGAGTTTTATATTAAAAAACGTAAAGTACATAGTGTGAACATGTTTATGTAGAGTTCAGCTGAGAAGCTCTCTACACGTGACATGTATTCATTTTAGTGTGAACGCATTTATTACAATGCTTCTATACGTGACATGTGTCCAGTTTAGTATGAACGCATTTATTACAATGCTTCTCCTTTAATATATAAGGGATTAACCTAATTAATATTAATAATTTGTAATTGATTTAAGTTTTCATTAAAAAGGAAAAAATAAAAAAAAGAAGAAAAAAAACATCCACGGAAGAGATATTGCTCATTCCGACTGGAGGTCGTCTTCTTTAGCTCCTCACCACTGTGCTCTGTGCTTCGTGTCGGTTTCGTCTCGTCGATTTCGTGGTCATGCTCTGTTCCAATTGCTGCAACCAAGCTTCCTCCACGGCATCAACTCGTGATGTCACTCCTCCGTCTCATATCCGAAGGCTCCAATCTCGTCGTGCTCTCTGCTTCACTCCACTGTCTCTGTTACATTGGAATCTGCCCTTGCAGTCGTGGATCGAAGGAAAGCTTCTCGAAAAGTAACAATGGCCAGTTTGGGTAATTTTGCAAGACATGTCCTCAAATGTTTGACTAATCACGGATTTGTCCCATAACTTTCTTTTTGTACATATTGCTTCTCAAATTAATTCCAAAACTTTCAGTTGTCCAATCTAGACCAGTCAGTATTCCTATTTTCAGCTTTGGTCCATGAATTCTCTGTGTAATGTTTGCCTCATTCTTCCGAATTTACAAAAATGTCTTTATGATTTTGCCTTAAACTTCCAAACGTGCACTTTTGACCCTGTTATAAGAAAATTCAAGGATCAAAATATACTTGATAGTATATAAACTTGGTATACATACCAAAGTAGCGTAAATCATGTGTGGTATAGTGGCTTGCGTGTGTATTTTTCTCTTGAATAACTCGGGTTCGAGTGAAGGAAAAAGCAGTTTTGATGATTTTTTGATCTCTGAGAGAAGATACTACGAGAGACGAGAAGATACTACGAGAAACTTAAGGTAAATTTAGTTTAGATTTAGGAAAGGTATTTATCGAAATATGGAAGTTTCCATATTTTCCGTGATTTTCCTATAATATGTATTGTACGTATAGCAGAGCACTGAAGAGAGGGTATGATGTTTATTCTTCCCTACGCGTATGATAACGTGAAAGGCAGAAAAAGTTCTGACACATAAAAAAATAAAGGTATTTCACAGAGTCGAGGTTATAAGTTGTAATAAAAGAACAAGTAGACTAAAGACATCTCGTTAGAATACTAGCTGACGTAATCTAGTTCTAGTAGAATAAGAAGAAAGTTTTGTTTGTATTCTCTACCCAGGATAAATCTGTGTGTAAACTTACTATACGATTTGTAGACTAGGTAGATGGTTAGAATGAGTATTATATCTGTGCTAGAACATTAAATAAAACATGATTACACTATTTTTAAAAATAAAATTTAAACATATAAATAGTCATACTAATATTTCCAATGGTTTCCATATTTTCCCAATTTTTAAAACTTAGTTTACTATTTGTGCCATTACAAAAGGGTAAAACATGTCCAAAATGACCAAATGTACAAATAATCATATTTAGACAAACAAAAATTCAAAATGTCACATTTTGCCAATTATCCCAACAATTAATCTACGTACATATAATAAATTTGAATCTACATGATAGATCTCGATGTTTTATCACTCTTTATATATACTAAGGGGTTTTCCGGGCTACGCCCGGATTTTTTTCTATAATATTAATTTAGTTTAATTTTTATATGTATTCTGTAAATAAACAATATGATATAAACTGGAACTGGTTATAGACTTATAAAAGTAAATACAAATTTAAAACTATTTGAAATAATTTCTTGTTTTTATTCAAATTTTATATAGGGTATTAGTAAGATTAATAAAAAGTTAACTAAATTATTAGTTAAGATATATATATATATATATATATATTCTTTATCTTAAAATTTCACTATTAAAATTTTTGTTATTTTATTATTGTAAATTATATATCACCCGATAAATAAACATATTAAAATGATTTAAAATTAGTTTAATATGAATATATTTATTTTTTTACTGAAAGATTATATTTATTACCACATTTATTTAAGTTTACTTAAAATAAATTTTAAATTAACAGTCTTTTTAATTTTTTTTTGGTAATGTTTCTTTTGGCTTGAAACCCATTAAATTTATAACTTTTAAGGATATTAGGACATTTATCTTTTGATTTCTTTTGTTCCTCTCCATCTAAGTTGATGTATTTGCATTATATATAATTAGTTTGAATAATGTCATACTCGTATTTGTATAATACTGCTATTTTCTCAGAATGGGTTGGTGATCAAAATAATTATTACAAAGTAAAAAAAAAATTTTGCATTGTGGTTAAAATTAAAAATTAAAATATTGCAATTTAGCTGTGGTTAAAGAAAGAAGCAGGTGTTAGCTAGATTGAGACTGGTGATGGTTTTATTATTCAGGAGAGAAGCATCGTAGAAAAGAGGAATTACAGAGGTACAGTTGGTAGAGCTGATGGACTTCAACACTATTGAAAAACCTCAAGAATATTCGATGTGTATATAAGATTGGATTTTGATCCACTATAGGAATAGCTGTGAACAAATTGCTGGAATGTAGATTTTGATCTGTCTTGAGTTGCTGGTAAACATCCACACAAAAACAGCATAACACATTTAATATCCAGACAAAAGAAAAGAAGGGTTGCATTGCACACAAGTTATTAATATCATGAAGAGCATGCCTTCTCCTCAGAAAGAGATTTCTACTCCCTTCATCTTCTGATTTCTGTCCCTGGTCTTGCTCTTCTTCTTCTTCTAATTTCTTTCCCTGGTCTTGCTCTTCTTCTTCTTCTGATTTCCCTATGTAGTCTCACTCTTCTTCTTCTGATTTCCCTCCCTGATCTTGCTTTTCTTCTTCTTCTGATTTCCCTCTGAAGTCTCACTCTTCTTCTGAACAGTGATGTGATATAAACTTGGATCATCTATCTGCTCTTTAGTCAAGCCAATTAGGTTACCTAATAGGGTAAAACAAACAGAGACGAATAAATGAAATTATTACTCAGTTACAAAAAAAAGAATAAAGAATCAAAATTTCTTTACCTTATGAAGAATTTGTTCATAAGGTTTCTTCATACGTGAAGAATTTCTTCATATGGTGACATAAATCGAAGAATACGGTTTCCCATATTTGTTCGGTTATTGTGAAATTCTTCATTAGGTTTTTGTATAGTCATTAAAAAATATAATAGAATATGCATCAACTCTAGTTTAAATAAAATCATAGTGAATTGTCCAATTCATATGTAAGGTATGGACCAAAAGTTGTATTATTCCATCAAAATGTACAGCTCTTCTACAAGTAAAAACATTTTTTGAAAAATAAATTAAAAAGTTTTTTGATTGTGTTTTGTCAGATTCTTGTTGCAGAGAGCATCATCATAAGTACTGCTGTTGAATCCAAGCTCTGTTCTCTTCCCACCACAATCTTGCATTTATTTCTCCAAACCTATCTCGGCTACAACAACAACAACAGGAACCATATGCTGTAAAGTGCTTTTCTTAGCAACAGAAAGGGTAATGAGTTTTTGTTTTTTTACCTGAAGCGAACACGTCTAAGCTCACGAGTCCCATCTGGTAAAGCTCTGATTGTGATATAAACACCATCTTCGTCTTGTTCCACCCATTCTGTTTCCATGTCACTTGCATTACTTACCGATACCTCCATTGAATAATCTCCATCTTCTTCTTCTTCCCTTGATGAGCCACTACTTCTTGCAGACATATCAACCGATGATGTCTCAGTTCGGGTCCCACTTATGCTAGAAAGCTTTGGCGTCGTTGCAAGACCAGACGAATCACGGTGGTACCGACTTTGTGTTTGTGTTCTTGCTTGGTTAGCCGCGAGTAAGCCTTTTCTTCCAGGACATTCTTTGTTTAGAGGTGGAGTTTCAGGACTGTTCTTGCTGCAGCTCTAGTAAAAAAAATGGTTCTAGTTAAGACCCATTCATGTGTTCCATCAGAATCAAAGTACAAAGAGTGTATACCTCATCTTTGGATCTAGGAGGAGCGGTTGGAACCGGGACACTCTGCTGATTAAGTTGCTGCACATTGTATAACTCCATGACCTTCTCAAAATTCTCACCCCACCATTTTTGAGCCTCCCATTTATCAAACATCTCACGGCTACAAGCAAATAGACATTTGTTAATAAAAAAAAGTCAACAAATGAAGAGCTGTCTTAGTGACTATAGACAATAAAACAACCAAGTGAACAGTGACTCGATATGTGTTCTAATCATCAATGAGAGCTGAAGAAAGTTAGTTAGCTAGATCATTGCTGCTCTCACACATGTGTCCCCACCTACAAGTTTCACTAAAGTCTTCCTTTCCCCCACACAACTGTTGTTGGAGTCTTTCATTTAAGATCGGATTAAAGTACCAAAAATATAATCCACATCTCAATAACGTTTCTCACAATACACAGCACACTTCAAGTAATTTAGTGTCATAAACCTCAAAGCTTCAGATTTGTTTTTTTTAATGAAAGTCAAACGGACTCTATAATAATCACATAATTTCATAAAGAAACAATAATGGTTCTTACCACTGGGTTTCTTCGAATCAGGTACGCCGAGTTTTGTCAGACCGGAGGAGACCGACGCTACTACTTTGGCTTGCTTCGAGTGGGGCTCGCCGATTGAGTGGCTGGAAGAGACAAAGGGTGTGTCGATGGGGTTGATCGGTCCGGAATAGTACTCAGCCTGAACGCTTTTTGGTTTCTCCGAGGAGGAATCACCAGATAATGCGGATTTCCCGTTGGAACTCATTGCGTTGTATTAGTGGAAATTTTCTAGGAAACTTAATCGAGATAAGACTCCGATTAGAGCTTTATAAACAAAATCTGTAGGGGAAAACCAAAACGAATCCATAAATGAGAGTAAAGGGATGAAGAAGTGGAGGATGTATTGATTGTTTAGAGGTGAGATCGTGAAACTGATGGAAGGCGAGGAAGAGAAAGTGATGAAGAATCGTCGTCTGACTTAGGGTTTGGGGAATGCGAAAGGTAAAGAGGGCGATTTACTTTTGATGGTGTGACGGGCTTCAGCCCCATTATATCAACATGATTGGTTATGAAAAACCGCAGAAGATGGAATCGCAAGCCCATGATAACCAGAATCGTAAGCCCAAGATAACCAAGTGACATGGCTATGTGACATGGCAAAATATACTCCTCTAATTGGCTAATTTTATTGTCCTATGTGGACAGTCTGGCTACTCTTCATATATCCCTTTTAGTATAGGTTAGATATTCACCATGCAGATCTCAACGCCTTATTGCTAGGACCAGAAGAAGAAAAAGAAAGAATTTCTTCAATTATTTCAGATGAAATCTCTATTCATTTTTCTTGATTGTTTTCTTTGTTAATTACTCCACTTGCTGAGACACATCACATAGGGGCAGACCCAGAATTAAATATGTGTGGCTTCAAAAAGTATTTAAGGTGACACTGGTGGGATTCGACTAGGTTTTGCGGGTTCACTCACCATATTTTATCAACTTTGCTACTGGATGTTTTGACAATTTTTATACAAAAAAGAATATTGTATCATACTTTTTTGGTGTCAAGTGACTACGCTAGCTATAATGTGGATCCGCCCCTGCTAGTCAATTAGACACCTTCCTAATATCTAGAGTTAAACTTTATTGATTTAAGTGCACACAAAACCAATAAAACAAAGCAACACAATTAATCTACATATAATAAATTTGAATCTACATTATAGATCTCAATGTTTTATCGCTCATTATATATACTAGGAAATTTTCTGGATTACGCCGGGGGTATTCGTATAATTTTTTATTAAGCTAAAAATTTTACACTTATATTTAAATACAAATTATATATATATATATATATTACAATTGAACTATTAAATTGGTAGAAATTAAATCGGTTTGTATTTATTAATTTCCTTTTGTCTAACAAATTTAAAATGATTTAATTCACAATTGATGTCGTTATTACCGAAAATCATATATAGAATGATAAGTAAGATGAGTAAAAGTTAACTAAACATAGTTATGATTTAAATACATTTTATCTTTTATTTAGGGTTTGTATAAAACAATTGTAAAATTTACAGCCAATTTAAACAAAGTTTAAATTTAGAATCACTGAGTTATAATACCAAATTGAACATTTTAATAATAGAAAATAAAATTGAATAAAAAATCCAAACATTAAAACAATAATATCCTCAAAACCAGTTCATGAAAATACATTATAATTAAAAAAATAAAACAGACGAAACCATACTAAAGATAACTTTTTGCTTCTCCATCTTTTTGCTGTATATGTTCTGTAATCTTCAGATTCTCTATCTTTGGAACATTATCAGCTATTTCCCTTTTCTTTGGGTTGGAACTTCATCTTCTTGCTGCAAAAAAATGATGATACAACTCTTGTTTGTAGGTTACTTGGGGAAAAAAATGTTCATTACTTATGAAAAAGGCAAGATGATTGATTATAAGTATAACCATTGGTTCCTTGTGCTTTGCAAACAGAAGGTCATTTGTCATTCTCTTGATTCAAACAGTCCTCTATTGTTTCTTCCGCATGTTGTTTCTTCTGCAGAGAACTTCTTCAATTTTAGATCTATCATATAAATGACTGAAAAGAAAAATATATATTTGCTGAATGTACATGTATACAGGTAGCGAGAATATACACTCAAATCTCCAAACACTAAGCCAAAACTCGGACATGCTTATAGCAGGCTTAGGCTTATCTATCACAACAACATGTCTAACGAATCTGGAAAAGCTATGATGTTTAGGCTTATCAATCACAACAACAACACAATACTCCAAAATGATTTAACTGAAACACATGTCTAACGAATCTGGATTCTGGCATACTGAATAATTCAGAGCTCCTTCAAGATGCTGGGCATGATTAAGCTGCAAGCATGAAATTAAAGAAATGAGGATATAGCTCTTAGTACTTCCATGTCAAAGTTCAAAAGATGGTGAAGATATTAAAAATGCATCAAAACTTTTAAAACAAAAGCTTTAGTCATTCTCATGCTTCAAAAGAAAAAAACAGAAATTACACATCATCTGCTTGAGCAATATTCCATTGGCTGAGGCGTCTAGGACTTTGATTTTAGAATATAAACAATATGGGAAACACTGAATAAGATGGAGACAATTTCCATTTAAATGGAAGGTTTCCAAAACTAATTTTACCTTTGTGTTCTTTTGCCAAATAACCTAAATGATATTACAAATAATAATTAATGGTAGCTAATGTCAAAGTTATAGAAAGTGTAATAATGTTTGATCAATTCTTTTTATATTTATATACAATATTAAATAATGAATATAAAACAATTTATAGAAATCAAAATAATGATTTCACATTCATATAAAAATATATTCATATCTATAATACTAACTAATCTCTTATAATATATGCTTTATAAATAATTAGGCTTTGAAGATTGGACGGATTATATTTAACAGAGCATGTGAGAATTTCGATTTAAAAAATATTTTGCATTTAAGTCAAATAATATAGGGAATAAGGTAGTATTATGATTAAAAATAATAATGTTACGATTGAACATAATTCTAAGATGAATCTTTTGTTTATTGTTTGTATGTTTTGTATTACTATTTAGAAAGAGAAATAAATATTTGGCAAAAACATGTAAAAAGTAAGGAAAACATTAGCATTTTTTTATAAATAGAATGAAATGATAATGATATAAAAAAGAAGAGACCGAAGAAGATGTATAATATGTGTTGGTGAAGTTAATATGATAATTCATATATAATTTTGTAAGCATTTGTTATTACTAAACATTCATCAGTTATTTTTACATCAAATTTATAGAAATTTTACGACTTTTCAAACTATTTGAAGTTAAAAATTATATATTTAATGTTTCAAACTATATGACATTGTATACATAACATATATTTCCATACAATATTTATATCCGCGAATTCGCGGGCAACGACCTAGTATAGTGTTAGTTGGGTTTATCTTTTTTAACTGGCAGCATACTAGACACATCTTTAATTGTTTAACTAAACAGACATTTCATGTGTTCCTTAGGGGGTCCTATATATTAGACTAAGTTAAAGAAGATATGCCGATATCAGAAGAAGTAAACACGCCGTAGAGTATAATATGTTTACACCGGGGGTAGCCGCAATGACAAGACACCAACACAATACTTACACCAGCCCGATCCATGAAAAATGCCGCCCTTGGGTGCCCGCTGGCGAAGATGGCATTTGTTGCAATTAAGCTACATAGCGCTATCATTGTGAGATACAATACAATCTGGACTCTTGAGGTGATGTTTATTGGATCTTGCACTTGCGCGTAAAGCCCATTCATTTCGATTCCAGTCATGAAACAATACCCCAACGATATCCAACTCAATTTATCCATGGGATGAGGTTCTGGGACCCGTTCTTGTAAACGCCCACTCCTGCGCTGAGGTGGGCTAAGTTCATGAATGGGTCGCTTTCATTGGTGGCAAGACTATGGCCCGTACTATTTCTGAGATGTCTAGGTGGAGAGGTAGATGTTGAGGGTAGTGATTGTGATGCCATTTGGCTTTGTGGATCAACAGGTGTCGGGTGGTTCCCCTAAAAAATAAAAGAAATACACAAAGAGAGTTAGTAAGGTAGATGAAAACAGAGTGTTACAAAAGAAAATACAATATTGAACAATGTAATTATAAGAAATTTAACAGAGAGGGAGAAAAGGTTTTAATAATCGCGAAAGACAGTGTTACAATAGAAACCGGCTTTCACTATCGATAAGAATATATTAATTCTGTAAAAGAAGATTATATTAATTATTTCATTTGTTCATATGAAACAAAGAAAAACACTAAAAGAACTAAAAGAGAAAGAGAGTTGGAGAATCAAGAAGAACAGAGTGTCACAAAAGATACACTAATTAAATCCGATACGAAAATATTTTTATTTCAGAACATAGAATGTGAGATGAAAAATCCTGAAGAACATAGTGTTGCAAAATGAACCAGCTTTTACGATCTATAACTTTATATTAATTCACAAAGAACAATATGAAACAAAGAAATACACAAAATATAGTAAACTAGACGAAACAGAACGTTACATAAGAAAGTACAGAAAAGTTGAACAATATGAAACTTTTAGAGATGGAGAGAGGAGGAGAATCAAGAGAAAGAACCAGAAGATGGTGGAGGGGCTGCTGCCTCTCATAAAAGCAAGAAAAAAGGAACCATCTTCACCTAGAGAAATTGGTGAACGAAGAGTCAAATGGGTGGCTACATTTATAATAAGATCAAAAGGAAGGTTTAATTCAATTTATTTTGCGATGTTCTTCTTAGTAATCTTTTTTGTTTTCTTGGTATTACATCAACTACTTTGAAAACGATATTGGAGGTTATTTGGCGTTGTTACTCAATTGGGTTCCGATTATATGCAGTGAAAAACCCCACCCCCCCCCCCCCTCCCCCCCCCCCCCCCCCCCTACAAGGTCGGGACCACTTAAATCTCATAATTCACACATATTAACGTTGTGTGTTTTGACGTTGTTCCAATAAAATTGTTTAGACCTTAGGCAATTCTCGAGAAAATTTCATGTATTCATATCATATATGAATCATGTGTTCATGGAAATACATGATCAGAAATGCAGTTTTAAGAAGAAAAAAACACACCTTTTATTTTCATAGGATAAAAAGGACTGATAACTATTCAAAACATGAATAACTCTACCAATTATCATTTGTTGACAACACTTCATTTTAATATATATCTTCTAACAATTAATAAGCAGGTAACTTCACAAAATTTTCTTTCTTCACTATTTTAGTAAATTTATGAAACATTTACAGTGAGAGACTTATGAACATGAACTATTTATAGCTTTTTGAAGATCTATATCAATAGTCATGACTTTTCAGATTTAAAGTAGTTATTTTAAGATAACGCTTTTACAATATATTTTGAATACAGACTTTGACACTCTAATTCATTATGAAAATCATTTTAAACCATATACAAGTTTAACACATTATTAGAATGAAAAGACACGTTAATTATAAACATTGCACAATGAAATTGACAATATTTATAAAAAAACACATATTAAGATATTTCAGTTTTTTTTTTTAAAACTAATTTGTCTTTTATAATAAAAAGACACAACTCTTTACACTAATAAATTTTAAATAATGAAAAATAAATGTAAAATATATTTTTATGATGAAAAGACACATCTAAACATTTTTTATAATCCTTTTCCAATAGTTACATGTTAGAAAGACAAAAACAATCTCAGCCTTTTTTTATGAAAAGACAGAATATTAACATTAATTGAGATGCATATTATTAATTTATTTTTTATAATGAAAAATAAAAATATTAAAACTAATATATTTTAGAGAATGAAAACATACAATCTTTAGATGTAAAATATAAATTCTTATGATGAAGAAAGACACATCTTAAAATTTTTATACAACGTTTTTCAATAGTTTCATGTCGGCAAAACAAACCTAATCTTTGTTTTTTATGAAGAAACAACTTTTAACATTAATTGAGATTTCTATTATTAATTTATTTTTATAGTGAAAAGATAGAACTCTTAAAACTAATATATTTTAGAGAATGAAAACATACATTCTTTAGATGTAAAATATATTCTTATAATGAAAACAAATCTAAACATTTTACACAATGTTTTCTAATAGTTTCATGTTGAGAAAACAAAACTAATATCAGTTTTTCAACCCAAAATATTTTTATATTATTATACTGTAATTGTAAATATGTAAACTAAGCATTATCTTGCATATCCTCTCTAAAATTTATAAAATAAATGAGTTTTGAAACGGTTACTGTGTTTTTTTGTTAATCTGATCTGACATGAAACTGAGAAAAAGAAAAACAAAATACTTTTTTAAGTACCTTATTTATAACAAAAATGTTTTTCCATACACATGTTTATTATACAAAGACAGATTTTTTAACGTGTCTGCATCCACTTTTCGTAGCATTCATGACTTAGAGAAAGAGAAAAACGGAGAGAGAGGGACAGTAAAGAGCAAAGAGAGTAACAAGGGTACCATGTTGAGTTCTAAGCAGGAGTTCTTTACAAGGTGATTTATCATTGCTCCTTAAATAAATGAATGCAATACTACATGCTTCTAAACGCAATCATAATATGAAAATGAAGCAACACTAGATGATTTTGCCTCTGAAGAACGTACAAAATCTTGAAGAACGTACAAAATCTTGAATGCTTGGAATTGTCTTTGAAGATATTTTATCTCCTTCATCTTTGTTGAGAAATTTGGTTATGCATGTGGTTCTTTAATCATTGTGATCAGGTCTTTGTAGTATATTCCAAAATTCTAGCAAGTCGAATGTACTAGCATATTTTCCATCCCCCGAAGCAGTGCTTATAATTCTGAATGTAAAGCTGAATCCTGGTGTCTTAGGCTCTTTGTCCTCATTAACTAGTTTTGCTCAGAGATGTCTATCCATACCCAACCGCATCTATTGAATTTAGAGGTAGTAGTCCATGATCCATCTACCAAATATATGTTCTCCAATCATGTGGCTTGTGATTCGGAGTTACTTACTAGTTGTGATGTTGTAGGAACAAGCACATTTTCTGAGAACCAAGATTGGCACTTTTCCACTGTGTGTATGATTAGTTCTTGGAGGTACAGTCTATCCCTCTGAATAATTTATCGCTTTAACTTTTTTAAAATAACAAATTATCCAAAGATTTTTATCTAGTTTTGGGTCATTAAAACTGTTTTCTCCAAAAAATATAGTCCATGTTGCATAAACACTTGATAGCGGGAAAATATTCGGGATAGATGGAGTTGCAGGTAGCACATGTCTGTTAGGTTGGTGGGCACTCAAAGATGACATGAGTTACTGACTTATCAGGGTCCCCACATTGAGAAAAATGATTTTCACATCATATATGGCAACATATCAGATTCCTTGTTACCGCTATATGGCTAGTAATAAGCTATTAAATAATATAACACATCTTATGTAGAGCCGTTGTTCTCTAGGCAAAGGCTTGTAACACGGTGATACTGGACTCCATATAGACATGTTATGTTCCATTCTTTAGGATATTCTGTGCCACCCCGTACCCAAACTTAACAGCATATTGACCATTTTTCTCAAACTCTAACAAAACGTATCTCGATAAGTGGTTTGACTTATGGACAATTTATGAGTCAGTGGCATATCATCTTAAAACAAAATTTTTAAGCATCTCGACGTCCCATTCTTTCAATTCTCCTTTGATAAGGTCGCTGACAATTAATCTCGGATGTACCACCGGGACATTACGCCGTGCTAGTCTAGCTGGTGTTGTAGGAATCCAACGATCCTCCCACATATTAACTTCATATCCTGAATGAACTTTTGTCGAATCCCACATTGGAGCTTTTTGTTTTCCACGGTTTGTATTTTGAATGCTCGCCGGTCTGTTCGCGATATCCATGTCTACTCACTCTCTTGCCGACTTCTAAGTACCCTCTATGTGTGCCTCTCTTATTACCTTTTTGTATTCTCCTGTTCCTGGATACAATTCGACTCTTCTACGGCCAAATCTCAATTTGTGGAAAGCCTTTGATGGCTTCCTTATGAAAACATCCAGCAATAATAAATGTCAAGCCGCTGAAATACTAGATACATAGGAAGGATTATATGTAGAACTTACTCGAAATGGCGAAGTAAGTTTGTAGTATTTTTTCCCGCAAAATAGGAGCTAATAGAAAATCTGGAAACTGTACCAATCGCGTAATTGTTTTGCCAGGAGCGCCAAATTAAACTCATGGATCATACAAAATCTAATTCCACTCTCTTTTTTTAGTAGAAATTTTTTTTCTCATTTAAGATCGATTCGAGCTAGTTTTGCAAGGATCTTCTTCCTGGCTGATGCTCTCATGCCTTTGTTGCAGTGTTTGTGATCTTTCAAGTTACACGATATGCAATTATTCAAGATGATTATAAGCTTTTGCTATAGGATTTCTTATGATATGTTGTTATGATGTGTATTGTCCATCTATATTTTGCTTATTCAAATTTTCAGTATTTGAGTTTGTTCAGTCTTTAGTGGTTTTGATGTATTCTCCTTGACCATGTGGATTAAACTCTTCTAAATTTTTAATGAAAGTATGGTTTGGACAAAATGATGGATTCGAGCTCCTAAATGTGGAATGACACTCACAAGGAAACAAGAAAGAAGCTAAATATAACGAAGTCGAAAAACTATAATCTATTACTATAAAAAACAGTTTGCTCTCTCCTGGTGAAGACACGTAGGCGTCCAGGTCAGAAACTCGGTGTCTGTCGTCTCGACACGTGTCCGCTGTATGCTAAACGCACCGTTCCATTTATTCTGGTGTAGATTTCGTTTGGGCTTTGTCTACATTCGTGGCTCTTACTTTGCTTCATAAAGCCCAATTTTAGAAAGTAAGTAGGGATGTTCGAAACACGTCGTTTTTGATTATATTGTTTGATCATGTTTCTTCTCTGTCGTTGCGATATCAGGCGACCCTCTAGGGTTTTTAATCAAGTTGTTTCATCTTCTTCCTAACGATTCAAGAATCCAGCAGTTACAGATTCATCCTATTAAAGTCGTTCTTGAATCATCATCCACGATCTACCTTAAATACAAATTTTTCTCTTGAAAAGCGCTGTAACTTCGAGTATAAAAGGTTAGCATCCCTACTCTCGAAATCATCCTATCAATCTATTGAAAAACAAAATCCAGTTATTTACTGAGAAATGGCTAGCTCTCAGGTGAAATAGACTGCAGGAGCCGTGGAGATGTTAATGCGGCGGAGGCGAGATGTGGCCAAATAGATTGTAGGATGTGTTCATGCCAGACCGAGCCAAAAACGGAGAGGTGGAGCAGCAAAAGAGGAAACAAAGCAACATAAAAACTGAAACCATGAGAGGTGGAAAGCTCTCATGTGAGGATTACGACGGAGAATAGCCGGAAAGTTGCTGAATCTTTTAGCAGCGGCTCCTCCTCTTGGACCTCCACCGGTGGCAAGATTATGGTAAGCGACTGAATCTGCCCTGTTTCTTGGGATTCATTTATGATATTCTAATCTTAATTCATGAATGTGAAAAAGATACACACATGAACAATAAATGGTTAATAATGGTTGGAGCATGTGCTCGATGCTTTCTAGATTCCAATCTGAAAGTGCAGCGAGTGTGAGTTTTCCCCTTTACACATTTTTGCAAGATCAGTAATAATGGAGTTTATATAATGTTTGACATGAATGTTGATTGATTGAAGAATTAAATGGCAATGAGTTGAATTTAGTTTCATAGAAGGATTGATCATTGTATAAACAATCTATCGACTAATTTCTCTCTTAATTTTGTCTTTAGAACTGCAAATAAAGCAGTTTTTGTTCAGCACTGGATATGAAGGGTCTTTAAAAACATTAACATATTGATCATCTCGACATTAGAGTCCTTGAGCTTCTTCAGATTGGTCAAGAATAAGTGGGTAAGTATTCCACGCTCATGGTAAAGTACTTGACATTAAAGTCCTTGAGATTCAAGCGATTACCTATTTGATTCATTGTCTGAACTCAAATGCATTCGCTCACACATAACATTTATCTTGAATGTCTTCTCTAATGGAACTGTTATTGTGAAACAGTTTACAAGATTTTTCAGAGAAGAGTGAGGATTAAGAAGGAATATGTTTGGGGCTATTGGAGGAGCAACAAAGAGTATGTCCTTATGAGCTGGAGAGAAGGCTACATGAACTCATGGAGAGAAGACAAGAAGAGTATATAAAAGAGCTGCAGACTTCATCGCTAACAAACATCTTCATGTGACAGCGTCTGAAGCTTCTTGGTGGAAAGACACTTCATATGTAGTCTCTGATCATATACTGTAACAGTCTAGAATAAACTCCAACTATCAAAATCATCTCACTCTGCTCTTTGATCTTTCTCTAATTTTCTCCTATAAAATAGGCCTCTCGGCATTGAGAAATCTCACCTCTCACACTGCCAACGAAAACACAAAATAATTAGATCCTGAAGGCAACCACATCATTCCCTCAATGTTTTATCATTATCTTGATATTATCAATGCGTTTTCAATTTTGGTTCTTAATTTCAGCATGTTCAACTCATCCAACCAAGCTACTGAAAAAACCGTTCATGACTAATGTCTTTGTTACGTGATTTTTGTACGAAGAGGTGGTGACTGTTGGTGATTGCCCAATATAGGTATGGCTGTGGCCTTTTGTCAGACCACCAATATAGTAAAATAGAACATATATATATACGATAAAATTTGGTAACCAAATTGAACTTGGTGAAACATTAATTAATATTTATTAAATAATTAAATTACACAATTGAATCTAAACTATATAATTTAAAAAAATAAAGATAGAATTTCCCAAAAACAGAGGAAATCCCACTTACGATTTTGTTTAGTTTCACTAAATTCAAGTCAATAAAAAGAAAAAGAGCGAGTTTCACAGAAATGCTTTCTGTCGCCACACTCACATTTAGTGCTGGACAAATAAACATGAATCCAAAAACCGAATCCGTTCGGAAAGTAGCACCGAATCCGAACCAAAACTGGTTAAAGATCTAAACATGTTTAAAATTTTGGTATCTAGAAAACCAGACACGCATCAGACCCAAACTAAAATATTTTGGGTATCCAAATAGATCCAAATCTAATTTATATACTTAATTTTAGATTTAATATCTAAAAAACTGTTCAAAATATATGAGATATTTTTAAAGTTGTTCAACATATTCAAAAATATATACAAATAGTTAAAATTAAATATCTAAAATAGCTAAATAATATTCAAAACACCAAAAAAACTTGAATCTATTGATTCTCTATCCAAATATTCAAGATAAGGTAACTTTTTAAAAAACATTTAGGTATTTTGGCATACAATATTCAAATTTATATGTTATATATTATTATTTTTCTTTTAGATTTTGAAAAAAATATAAATTTAAACGGGTTATCTGAAACCCAAACCAAACCAACAAAGATCCCAACTGAACTCAAACCAAATTTATAAATATTCGAATGAAGCTGAAATGTTTAACTACGAAAACCTGAATAGATCCGAACCGACACCGAATGGGTATTCGAACGTCCACACCTACTCAAATTTAAGGAAACTAACAAGAAAAATAAAATAAAACCACAACTAAACAGTATACATAATCAAAACATATATTGAAAAATTGTTTAAAAAATTAATTTTAATAAAATATAACAAACCAAACAAAAAAGATTTATTAAATACATTATATAACTTGAGTTTGATAAAAAATATTAGTCAATAATAATAATTTAGTAAAAATCTCTACTAATAAAATAGGCTTTGCTTCTTTCCCAGGGTGTCCACCTCAGCTGCCAGCACATAAATTCGAGCTCCATAGTATCGACACGTGTCATCTCCGAATTATTTCATCTTTACGTTTCTTCTTGGCTTTTAATGATTCTTTTGATACGGGCCTCGGTGTGATGATCCAAGCTTCGGTTGAAGCCAGACTATGACAAAATTCTCAAAGAAAAAGAAGAGAAATTCTTCTGTAGAGAGAAGAAGACAGACGATAAGAGATTTGGTACATCGGTTGAAATCATGTTTTAAGCTGAGAAGAAGACGAACCCTAATCCACGTTGATACAGGTTCTTTCTCGCTGGTGTATGAAACGTAACCACGTCGGTTCATCTCTCCCTCAATTCAATTGACAGAGTTATTAACAATGATTATAGTATGCAATCAAGTCATCCACTTTCTCCTCATCGATCAAGATTTTTCACCTTCCCCATCACCGAAGTTCTGTATATAGAAGCTCTGTATATATATATATGTCACGCAAGGTGCCCAAGAGAAATCACAAAGCTTCTTCCAACGAAGAAAGTCGTCTCAAGGGGATCAGAGTCAGAGGAGTCGACGAGCATCACCAGCGTCGTCTTCTTCCGCCTACGGTGGAAAAACCCAGATCGTTGATTGCCTTTAAAATCCTTGGTATAACCATCCAATCACACCTAAAGAGAATATTGTTTTCTAATACTGATTTCTTTTATGCTTCTCAGGAGTTACAGGAATTCGTATTTGGCATAAATAGGTGGATTGAGGATTTGAACATATTAAAGTTGGATCATTATGTGTTGCAGCCACAGCTGCGAAAGCACTAAAGTAAGTTCTTCAAAGAATTTTCCAATCTTCAGAAGGGTAACAAATCACAACATTTTTTTGGCACCTTTATGAAATTTTGAAAGTGATCACCAGTATCCCTAAGTTTTACAGTCCATCTTGGTTCAAGGTTATACTGGGGCTCATAGACTCAATACTTTGAAGCACCTGTTGAAGGAAGATGCCATCTGTGCTAAGTGTATTCAATGTCACAAGAAGTTACATCCACTTCAAACTCACTGACTCACCAGTTTCCATTCGCTTCAACGACCTGACCAACTTTGTGGAGCTTATGTAGACGTCTTTATTCTACAGAACAGTTCAGGTTTCAGAAATATGAGCTGCTCATGCCTTTAGTTAATACAAACGTGGATTTGCCGGGTATTTGTTTCTAATCTTGGTTTTTCAATTAGCTAACATTTTATTGGTTTAATAATTGTCCATCTGTATTCAACCTTTCTTACCAAATTTTTCTGCAGACATTGTTCGTGTTGTTTGTGGCATCAAGAACACCTACAACAGAGGTTGTATGCTATCACTTTTAATTTCCCTTTCTCTCTCTCATTTACAAAGTTAATTTCTTTTGTTAATTTATTATGTAGGTACCATAGAGTTACTTTCGGACTTTATAGTTTGTAATTTTTTTTTGTTCTGAACGTTGAATTTTCACTAATGTGATTATATTTAAAAAAACTTGGTGAAAAATATGACTTGATCCGAAATTATATCATATACTGTAATATATTAGTTGATAAAAATATCATATAATATATTTTAAAATTGAGATATATTATTTTATACGAATATAAAATATTTAATCACAGAGTAAATTGACTTTTAATAATAAAATCATAGTATTGTATCACCTGAACATATCTAACATCAAATTATCATTGTTTAATAACATACATATCTAACAGCAAATGATCATTGTTTAATACCATAAATGGCAAACATCCAATAACAAACATAAAGTAGGAATCGATTCATTTTTCCTTGACCTTTTGCAGTTTTTCCGATTTCTTTAACTCAAACTTCACAATCTATTCTTCTCTTCATTTTCTTCACGGCCTCTCCCTCCGTCAACTCGATTCATCTCCTTCAAGTCGCCAGTTTGGCTTTGATTTCAAATATTTCAAATTTATATAGTAACTATCAATATTACATTTGTATACTATCTAGCTAACAATTAAAAAAGTTGTAGTGAATCGTTTATTTTATTTTTTAAATCACAAAATTAATATGTATTAAATAAAATGTATAAGAGAAATTAACAAAAATATTACAGGTATAAATAAATTATAATTAAATGTTTGATTTGAATTACAGTTTTGAGTAAATTAATACATTTTAATTATTGATTATAATACAAAAAAAACATTGATGAAAATGTGAAATAGTGACATTCATATCATAATATTTTAAAATAAAACAAAATATTATAATCAACAAGAATAACAAAATATTCAATATAATATTATTTTATTTAACTATATATTTCATAATATTTTGATTGTTTTCACTTGCTTACCCGCCCGTAGGGCGGGTTTTACCCTAGTCTATATATATAAAGGAGAACTTCCCTTCACCTGGCCTGCCACGTCATCACCGCAGGGGAAGGAGAAATCTCCACGTCAGCACCGTCTCATACGTTTGATTATTTACGGAAGGCGTTTATCTTTTGGGTTTTGTGTTTATTGTTTGTTGGTTTGGGTTGGCTTTCTCTGATTTTGATGTTTATGCTGGGCTTTTTTTTAATTTTGGCCCAACAACCACTCCTCTTTTTCCACGCCGTCTACTGACACGAAACTAAATCCTAATATCATCATCTTCATCGTCGTAGAACAGAGATCAAGTAACGGATCGCGATTTATGTTCAATCCATAAACACAACATTTAATCTCAGTAAATTCTCTCCCCACTACTCCTCAATTCACCAGAACCTTCGATCTCTTCGGATTCTTCAGGATTTGTATCCTATAAATAGGTATTCAAGGCTTCATGGTTATCACAGAAGGTTTTTTTTTCCTACTCATAACTCAAACACATACCGGCGTGAACTATGGCTGCTCCCCAGATCTCCCTTTCCGAGTTGAGGCGAGGACGTTGTGCTCGGATCGTTGTGACACGCCTGCTCCGATTTTGGGAAGCTAGGAATGCTAAGAAGGGCGGTGAACTAATGGGTCTCGATATGCTTCTGTTGGATGATCAGGTGAGATTTTTTTTGTTTAAACCTCTTATCTGTTTTAAACTTGGATTACAGCTTCTGATTACATCCTTATTCTGCAGTCTTCTCTTATCCAAGCATCTGTTTCTGTCCATCGGCTTAACACATTCCGAGAACTTCTACGTGAAGGAGCTATGTATGAGCTTAGTGGATTTGATGTGACTAGAAGCAGCAATCATTTCAAGCTTTGTGATTTTGTTGTGTCTATCCGGCTGAACGAGTTTACAAAGATGGTTGAAGTGGCCGCAGTTGATAATCCGATCCCTACTGAGCTGTTCAGGTTCCGAACTCTTGAGGAACTCATGGCGTTAGCTAACACTAACGTTCATCTTCCAGGTGTGTCTTCATCTCTTCTTCGTTCGTTAGAAGTTTATCTATGTATTCATACATCTTATCTTATACGGTATTATTATCTTTGTTACAGACATCATTGGTGAGGTTTCTGATATCAGGACAACGTACAATGATCACGCTCAGACAACTCAGCGAGTGATGGTTACTATCAAAGTATATAAGTAATTTTTCTGCCCATAATTGATTATTTATTTAGGAGATAATATACAATTGTAAGAGGAGATGATGTGAACAATTTTTATCCTTGGCAGCGATGCAACTGTGTGCGTCAGTGTTTTCGACAGTGTAGCTGAGCTACTCCACAAGAGGCTGGAGGCTGGTGTTGTCCAACCTAGAGTGATGGTGGCTACGAACATCAATCCTAAGTTTGTAGGAGGTGAATAGCTTCGTATTATATTTAGGAGATTTCATATTTCCATGTGTTAATCTTTGTGTTAATCTATATGCAGGTCGACTTTATCTCAATGCTATCTCTGGGACTCATTTTTATTTTGACGTGACGGCAAGCCGGACTCTATTTTGACGTGACGGCAATACATGAGTTTATCCATTATCTGATAATATACTACTTATAGGTTGTCTTCCAAACCCGACAATGACTCCACAAGTGGGAAGTCTGCCTGTAGACTGTATGAGAAATCAGCCAATTTACAGCATGAGACTGTAAGAAGACCAGATATAGATAGGACTATGTTCACAGCATGGATGGTCGCAAATGAGACTTATGAAGAGGCCCGAGAGCTAACCTTTGTTGAATTTCAGAGTAGGTTTACATACCACAGTGATGAAATAATCTGGACACCAAGACAAAAGGTCACTGCTATAGGAAGGATAACTTACATCCACCCATCTGCTGGTGATCTCTATTACTTGAGGATTTTGGTTAATGTTATACGAGGTCCATCAAGTTTTGATGCCCTCCATACTGTTGGTGATGTGATGTTCGAAGAGTTTCGGAATGTATGTTATGCTAGAGGGTTACTAGACGATGATAAAGAGTGGCATGAAGCTGTAGATGAGGCATCATATTGGGCAACTGGAAAACAATTACTTCGACTGTTCATGCGGATCTTGACCTACTACAAGGTTGGTAACCCTCTAAAGTTGTGGAACCATGTGTGGAGGCATTTGGCTGAGGGTAACTAAGAACCATTTAAGTGGGTCATTGTCTCCCTTTTGGAGATCAATTCACCAGTTTTTAATATTTTCCTGCTACGATGAGTTTAGACTCAAACCTTTCTCTTTTATGTTTTCAAATAATAAAATAAAAAACCAAAAAAGAGGCAATTTAAATTGCCCAAAACATGATAACATGAAATCTATAATTATTCCTGCTTAAAACATATTATGCAATTTTTTTAAAAAAACTCGATGCGATTATCCTAAGTGCAACAATATAATTGAGGTTACGTCATCCCACACAAATATCTAATGTCAGGTTTAACCTATATTTATAAGATATTTAAACCCACAACCATACCTTAAAAGCGTTGACCATATGACTCAAATTCTCTGGATGATAAAAACAGAACATTTTACATTATTTGAAAATGATAATTGGAATTTGAAAGGAATACATAACATAGCTTCTACGTATTATCAACCAAAACCAAAAAAAAAAACATCAGCACAAACTAGCTACCATGCAATTGCAGAACACCTAGGTACAGAGCTCTGAAAACAGACTTAATCAATCGATCATATAATTCTCCATGGACAGAGTTAATATTCCTCCACTTAACTGTTTTTCTGCCATACTAATGTCATTATATGTCGTTAACTATAAAACCGTTATCAATGATTCGAGTCCGAATACGTTAAGGCCAAAAATAAAACACTTAAATGTTCACCATAAAAAAAAATCAAAGCTATCTATAACTGCCCTAGAAAACAAAAAGCCAAATGAAAATAAATACTACCATAGGAGCAGACCGTCGAGTTACAAGCTACGTACATACAAGTGTCTCTCTGATATATTTGACTTTCACAAGCTCCAAATATACCAAAACACTTAAATGGGGAAGAAGAAATCTTAGATAACTATGTAAGCACCAATTAAGCTCCAAAAAAATCTTTTATAAACAGGAAAGTCATTAAATCCACGCTCTCATGCAAGCAAAGAATGGAAAATATATATACTTTAGATATATAAAGGAGAACTTCCCTTCACCTGGCCTGCCACGTCATCACCGCAGGGGAAGGAGAAATCTCCACGTCAGCACCGTCTCATACGTTTGATTATTTACGGAAGGCGTTTATCTTTTGGGTTTTGTGTTTATTGTTTGTTGGTTTGGGTTGGCTTTCTCTGATTTTGATGTTTATGCTGGGCTTTTTTTTAATTTTGGCCCAACAACCACTCCTCTTTTTCCACGCCGTCTACTGACACGAAACTAAATCCTAATATCATCATCTTCATCGTCGTAGAACAGAGATCAAGTAACGGATCGCGATTTATGTTCAATCCATAAACACAACATTTAATCTCAGTAAATTCTCTCCCCACTACTCCTCAATTCACCAGAACCTTCGATCTCTTCGGATTCTTCAGGATTTGTATCCTATAAATAGGTATTCAAGGCTTCATGGTTATCACAGAAGGTTTTTTTTTCCTACTCATAACTCAAACACATACCGGCGTGAACTATGGCTGCTCCCCAGATCTCCCTTTCCGAGTTGAGGCGAGGACGTTGTGCTCGGATCGTTGTGACACGCCTGCTCCGATTTTGGGAAGCTAGGAATGCTAAGAAGGGCGGTGAACTAATGGGTCTCGATATGCTTCTGTTGGATGATCAGGTGAGATTTTTTTTGTTTAAACCTCTTATCTGTTTTAAACTTGGATTACAGCTTCTGATTACATCCTTATTCTGCAGTCTTCTCTTATCCAAGCATCTGTTTCTGTCCATCGGCTTAACACATTCCGAGAACTTCTACGTGAAGGAGCTATGTATGAGCTTAGTGGATTTGATGTGACTAGAAGCAGCAATCATTTCAAGCTTTGTGATTTTGTTGTGTCTATCCGGCTGAACGAGTTTACAAAGATGGTTGAAGTGGCCGCAGTTGATAATCCGATCCCTACTGAGCTGTTCAGGTTCCGAACTCTTGAGGAACTCATGGCGTTAGCTAACACTAACGTTCATCTTCCAGGTGTGTCTTCATCTCTTCTTCGTTCGTTAGAAGTTTATCTATGTATTCATACATCTTATCTTATACGGTATTATTATCTTTGTTACAGACATCATTGGTGAGGTTTCTGATATCAGGACAACGTACAATGATCACGCTCAGACAACTCAGCGAGTGATGGTTACTATCAAAGTATATAAGTAATTTTTCTGCCCATAATTGATTATTTATTTAGGAGATAATATACAATTGTAAGAGGAGATGATGTGAACAATTTTTATCCTTGGCAGCGATGCAACTGTGTGCGTCAGTGTTTTCGACAGTGTAGCTGAGCTACTCCACAAGAGGCTGGAGGCTGGTGTTGTCCAACCTAGAGTGATGGTGGCTACGAACATCAATCCTAAGTTTGTAGGAGGTGAATAGCTTCGTATTATATTTAGGAGATTTCATATTTCCATGTGTTAATCTTTGTGTTAATCTATATGCAGGTCGACTTTATCTCAATGCTATCTCTGGGACTCATTTTTATTTTGACGTGACGGCAAGCCGGACTCTATTTTGACGTGACGGCAATACATGAGTTTATCCATTATCTGATAATATACTACTTATAGGTTGTCTTCCAAACCCGACAATGACTCCACAAGTGGGAAGTCTGCCTGTAGACTGTATGAGAAATCAGCCAATTTACAGCATGAGACTGTAAGAAGACCAGATATAGATAGGACTATGTTCACAGCATGGATGGTCGCAAATGAGACTTATGAAGAGGCCCGAGAGCTAACCTTTGTTGAATTTCAGAGTAGGTTTACATACCACAGTGATGAAATAATCTGGACACCAAGACAAAAGGTCACTGCTATAGGAAGGATAACTTACATCCACCCATCTGCTGGTGATCTCTATTACTTGAGGATTTTGGTTAATGTTATACGAGGTCCATCAAGTTTTGATGCCCTCCATACTGTTGGTGATGTGATGTTCGAAGAGTTTCGGAATGTATGTTATGCTAGAGGGTTACTAGACGATGATAAAGAGTGGCATGAAGCTGTAGATGAGGCATCATATTGGGCAACTGGAAAACAATTACTTCGACTGTTCATGCGGATCTTGACCTACTACAAGGTTGGTAACCCTCTAAAGTTGTGGAACCATGTGTGGAGGCATTTGGCTGAGGGTAACTAAGAACCATTTAAGTGGGTCATTGTCTCCCTTTTGGAGATCAATTCACCAGTTTTTAATATTTTCCTGCTACGATGAGTTTAGACTCAAACCTTTCTCTTTTATGTTTTCAAATAATAAAATAAAAAACCAAAAAAGAGGCAATTTAAATTGCCCAAAACATGATAACATGAAATCTATAATTATTCCTGCTTAAAACATATTATGCAATTTTTTTAAAAAAACTCGATGCGATTATCCTAAGTGCAACAATATATTGAGGTTACGTCATCCCACACAAATATCTAATGTCAGGTTTAACCTATATTTATAAGATATTTAAACCCACAACCATACCTTAAAAGCGTTGACCATATGACTCAAATTCTCTGGATGATAAAAACAGAACATTTTACATTATTTGAAAATGATAATTGGAATTTGAAAGGAATACATAACATAGCTTCTACGTATTATCAACCAAAACCAAAAAAAAAAACATCAGCACAAACTAGCTACCATGCAATTGCAGAACACCTAGGTACAGAGCTCTGAAAACAGACTTAATCAATCGATCATATAATTCTCCATGGACAGAGTTAATATTCCTCCACTTAACTGTTTTTCTGCCATACTAATGTCATTATATGTCGTTAACTATAAAACCGTTATCAATGATTCGAGTCCGAATACGTTAAGGCCAAAAATAAAACACTTAAATGTTCACCATAAAAAAAAATCAAAGCTATCTATAACTGCCCTAGAAAACAAAAAGCCAAATGAAAATAAATACTACCATAGGAGCAGACCGTCGAGTTACAAGCTACGTACATACAAGTGTCTCTCTGATATATTTGACTTTCACAAGCTCCAAATATACCAAAACACTTAAATGGGGAAGAAGAAATCTTAGATAACTATGTAAGCACCAATTAAGCTCCAAAAAAATCTTTTATAAACAGGAAAGTCATTAAATCCACGCTCTCATGCAAGCAAAGAATGGAAAATATATATACTTTAGATATCGTCACATGAGCCCAATATTTTTAAACATCGACAACTTCAAAGAAAAGACCCTCCTTGATAATAAAACTTTCTTTGACATACATAAATTTTAATAAAGACAAGAAAAAAATTAAACGTTTGCATAACATAAAATTAGTTCCAAAATGTAAAAACACAAATACTCAACTAACCCTTATTCTAAACATGGACCTCCATCATCTTCATCCAAATACATTGTGTTTATGTATTTAATTACTATTTAACCACCACCTATACATATAAAAACATATATATATATAAGTAAAATAAAACACTAGCATGAAACAAAAAATATAACATATACGGAATAAAACAAATTCACGACCTTCCGCGTGTAGCGCGGACACACCCCTAGTATTTAATATTTCTCAATGAAAAAAAAGAGTTGGGCTCTTCCTGAGCTGTTCACCTCATCATTTGCATATAGCTAACTAATGCCACTTTATCAAATAATATTTGCCAACCTATTTTGAATCTCCATTAGCATTTCTCCAGTTGTAGATAAACTATAATGTGTGTTACAAAAAAAAAAAAAAAAAAGAAGAAGATAAACTACAATCTATAGTTGTGCAATCAACTAGCCTTGGATTGAAAATTTCCATGGTTCCATATTTGTTATCATCTTGTTCTGATTTTGCTTATAAAAACTTTAACACTCAACTGGATATACGGAACAAATGAGAGTGACTACTTGTATAGAGATCGATCATTTATTTAACTCTACGAAAAATTACAAGAAGAAGCGCAAAAGATGAGAGACAGAAACTTGCCAAGGCGAAAAAGCAGAAAGGGTAACTGATTGGAATGAAAATAGCAAAAGCCTCTAACTGAGCAAGTGGCTCTTAAGATTTAAGCATGAACATGGTGAATATGATAGAGATAGTATTGGTTGTTGAACACACAAGTCCAACAAGTACTGTTAACATTTCCAAAGCTTGGTTCCTTTGGCATCGTCAACGGTCTGCTTGATCTACACTCAAATATATTAAAAAAATTAATTCAGATTTATTAGTAGTAAACTATATGAATCATATAATACTATTTATATATCATTGAGAATCGTTCTCGGACCAAACTAACCTCTGTGGAAGGAAAGGTCGGTCGAAGAAAGGCATCAGTTGAGCTTTCGGAACCATTTCCTTTCTTAGCATACGAATCTCTTCCTCTTCTATCATCTGTTTCACGGTTCGGTTTAATATTGAGAATTCTTTTCAAACCGTATTAAACCGAGTTTAAATAAAATCGTTCCTTTAGCTGAAGAAATTTCGTTATATCGATGTGTTTTACTTAAGGACTGATATCAAACCAAAAAAGACCCATATCATATGAGAAAAGTTGGCCTGGATTTAGTATCTTCTTACGAAACGGTTTATTCCGTTTATACACTTATTACTTATACCAAAGCAGCTAAATCATTTTTCAATTCTCGACTGGCCAGGTTCATATAGAGTCATGTATTGTGTTCGTAGGAGACAGTCCAAGTGAGACCAAAACCAGTCAGAGTACTGTTTGAAAGGTTGTTCTCTAGCCTGATGCTAATTGTAAGCCTTTTTTGTAAGTTACCTTTTGCAACTTCTCTTCTTGTTTCTTTTGCAGTCTCGTGATATAGTAATTAGTTGCAACCTGCGAAAATGATGAACGAGCTCCATGGAAATAGAATAGTAAAATTAATAAAAATTACAGAGGAAGATTGTGTAAACCGAATAGTTGAACATGGCACGTTTCACTGCTCTCTCGCCAGAGTGAAGCTTGAACGCAAGAGGCTTTTTGTTCTCTTTTGCTGGTGCTTTTGCAACATTCTGATTGATTGGAAAAAAACAATTACATGCATGTTATTAGTCGCAGAAGTAAATATATTCATGTAAGACCGTATATTAGAATGTGCAATTGGTGAATTTGAGCAAGAACAGAGTTGGAAGATGTGTTTCTATAAAAAAATAATATTAATATTTTCTATATTGCAAGGTTCTTGATTGTTTTTAGTAAGACCTGACCTTAACTAATCAAATATATTATCGAAGAACTTTGTATAACATTTCAAATAATTTGAGACGGCTTAATGCATGTAAACACAAAATGCATTGATATATATAACAGTTATATTTATAGGACGTAGTTGAGAGTTGCAACTTGCATATTTTCTTTAGTACAATATTTTCGTGTAACATGCCTTTTTATTTTACGTGTTATTTTGCGGATATCTATTATCTTATTTTAATGAAAAAACTCATTTTTACAATTTATCATAGAATCTCTGTATGAGTATACCTTAGAAGCGGCTGCCTTGGTTTTGTCATGCGCTCTGTCTTTGAGTTCCACTTTGGTCTACGATAGAATTTTCATGGAACGATCGCAAATTGAGTCATTGTACGAGGATTTACATGATTGATCACTATGGTATTTAAGTACACTCCAAGATATATACTTTACTCTTTGTTTACAACTTTCAATCGAGAACTTGACGAGTAACACATAATATAAATACATACAGTAGAACACAATTAACGTGTGAATGTGTGATACTACTTACTCTTTTTAACCAACTTAAGGTTTAATATACCTAGAGTAACTCAATGTGAAATAGTAGTTAATTAACTAACTTGTTATATATTAGAAAATGAAACCTTGGTAGACTATTTCTTAATTGTGAAGCTTTTCATGAAGTGACATTTTAAAAACTAGATTAATTAGTGGGATATCCCTATAGATTCCGATTTCGTTAGTAATATTTCTATTAGAACATTCTTAATTGTGAAGCTTTTCATGAGGTTTTAATGAAAGTAAGTGTGTTTCAAAAAAAAAAAAGAACATTCAAGATTTAACTTGATTATACTGAAATTGGCAGAAAATTGATGTTATCATCATTTTGGATAGAAATTGTTTTAATTTATTTTGAAAAACAAATAAATAAAACAGAAAAAGTATTGGTGGAATTTCTTTTGCTAAAAAACCTTTGAAGGCATAAACTTATATTGTTCATCAATTGGTTTTTAGGCCAAACATATACGCAAGTTAGAGCCTTCAAGCAAGATTTTCCTTTTTCCAATATTAGCCATGAGTACGTAAAAATGAAGAAACTTGATAAAATGTAGAGTTTAATGGTTAAAACTATACACATTCATTAAAATTTGCCTCACAAGAAAAATAAACAAGTAAATAAAGAAAATGAAATCTTCATCTCACCATTCTTTTACCGTTGGAACCCAGGGAGAGTACAGAAGAAGTTGGACTTGTTTTCCCATACTTTTTAAAACAAGGAGAAAAAAACTTTGTCACTAATAACGTATAAGAACATGTCACACGTGCCCAGATTTCTATACACGTGCAAGCATACTTACATGCAATGTATATACGTGCACGAAAGTAAACAACTAAAAGTAACTAATAATTGAAGTTGATGAAAAAGTAAGTAACTAATTATTGAATAACCTTGGGTGGGGATTTTGTGTGTGATGATTTTCCAGTACACATGTTTAGTAGAAGAATTATATGATATAGTATATAGTGTTCCAAAAAAGTAGATAGTTGTTGTAAAAAGCAATTTAAGAATAACTCAACCAAAAAGCCAAACTACTCCTTTACGAACTCCCTTTGTTGGCTCAATTTATAATGAACTCTAAATTAGAAAGAAGTGAAAAATAAAAATATTACTTGATGAGTGAAAGAGAGAAGAGATTAAGTGAATTTATAGAGAGTGAAGGACGAAGCAAAGACATAAAAGTTTGGACAGTAGTAGCTTTCCTAAGTGGCGTCTGTTGCTGCATCGGCAACAAGCTTTAATTAGGGTTTTCTTCAAAAAAATTTCATAATTTTCTTTGTTAATTCTATATGATAATGAATACACATATCTCCATAAGTATTACAGGGTACTCGATGTTAGTATTTGTATTTTATTTTTGGCTGTCTTTGAAACTTACATCATACAGAGAATTTTCAAATTATAACTAGCAATTCAAACTAGGCCAGTTAATAAGAGATGAAAGAATAATTCAATGTTAAAAACACAAGCAGCGAGAGTACGTGTCATACTTTATCTATATTTTGTAATTTCAAAGGAGTTAAAAAAACATACGTACTTTCGAAACATGAAATGTATTTTATCCAGAGATATATAGAGATTTCTCGATACAGATGGATAAGCAGTTCAGAGAGTGTTACGATGGTAATGTTGTCCGACAAAAAAAAGTGAATTGGTAGAGCTCTCATGCACCAAACTTTCTGATTAAACTTCGCACTCGTGCATATTTCTACATTTCCGACGTCCTTCATGTTTCTTCACATCTCATCTTCGGGATTTGTACTACTTCAATTATACAATCAGCATACGTTAATCTTTCATTAATTAATATCTTGATGTGAGAAGAGGTTTTATATTGACTTCCTGAAATAACTTTATATTTAAGAACTCTCCAGAACCTACTAGAACCAATAATACTAAAATATTTGTACAATTATTTATTATTATACCCGTCCGAGTAAATAGGGTTTAAGTTTTGTCCATTTGAGTTTATCTGATTGAAGGTTCACAATGTCTAGCTTAGGTACTATCTTACGGAACTAAATGTGTAAACTGATGAAGGTAGCAGCAACAACCGTCTGGACAAACTGCAAATTAATGCACACTTCAACTCGTAAGTCATAAGTTATCAGCCAAATCCATACAATAAGGAAAATAAACATTGTTGTTTTTTGTTAGGAGTGATTACTTTCAGGGAACCCCTGTTTTTTTTTCTTAGATAAGTGTTCCAAATTATAATTCCAGCCTATATAAGAAAATGAATGTGCGCAGGCATGGATAAGATCAATCTTTGGCTACCTAACTTGATTAGTTCTCCGACAACAAGTAAGGAATCATCTTCTCTCGATAAACGTTTTAAGAGGTTAGGTGTACATGAAAGCTTTTTATTCCGGTTCACCGCGAGGAATTCATCGATATATAGTTCAAGCTTTTTTTGAATAACAAAATTTACTTTCAATTGAAAAATGATATATAAAAATTTGTAATTTTCTAAGAAACATTTTTCTCGTCTGGACGTCTTTAAATACACCAAAATACAAACTAGAAGTACGTATACATTTAGGATGATATGCTTGCAGTTGCCTAGGCCCTGACTCACCCTCCGTGGACGAACAATTCCATTTTTATCTAAATTTCGGAGTAAACGGCGAGGTCTCTGGTTCAAATCCAGAATGACCCAGCTGCGCCAAGGAAATAATATAAGAAGGATCTGACTCCTTCATGCATGCTCCACTTGGCCATTTCATAAAATGAGAATGATATTTCGGTAATGGCCGGGATAGCTCAGTCTCCGAAAGAGCTTCGTTGATCTATGATTTATATTTCGTTTTTTTCTTTCCTTTTCGTTTGTTTCGAGAAAGAGATCGATCAATTCCTGTTCCCATTTATGTTTTGATGTAATGATATTATGTTCTTCATTAAACGTAACCATAGTCTTAACGCCTCAATAAAAGTACATTATTTCAAATCATCAACACAATCGTCTTGAGTTTGAATTATTTTGTCCTATTTCCAAGAATTTAACATATATATATATATTCTAAAAATTATTATTTTTAATTATTTCACAAGTTGTGCAGAAAACAAAATTTTCTTCTAAAATTCGACGACTAGCTATAATGTTCTAAGGTCTGAAAAGGTTTCCGGTTCTATAAATGAAAAATAATGGTTGAAAGTTTAAATGCAAACGTAACTATTAATGTTTACATTTAAAATAATCATAGCCCATGCATCATAAGTCATAACAAGCAACTTAGTGAATGCTACTCTGTTTTATAAGAAGTTACGAACTAAGTGAATGTGGAATTATTACTACGAAAAAGTATAAGGAATGAAATAATGAATCCTTTACCAGTAGACATACCTTTGTACATTTTGGAATCACGTCCTCTTTAAAGGATTCGTACGTGGCCCTCTTTTCAAAAAAAGGTTTGAAAAGATTTAACCAAAGAGGTTGTTAGCCTAACAAACCCTCAATCTTGAATGTTTCTTGGTGAGTCATCTATTTCAGGGAAAGTGGTCGACAAAACTGTTTATAATTTTGTCTTATTGTTTGTTTTGTGAAATGAGATGATGTACACAAACATACGTGAGAATAATGCAAATGAAAGGTTAAGTCGAATGTCATACTGTTAAGTTAGGTCCATGATTGGAAAAAGGAACCTAACTCATGCAATCCTTTAATCTCAAGTTTTGCGTTTTTTGTTTTGTCGTGGGCATGGCAAAACACCAAAATACATGATTACAGTTTAGTGACAAATTGACCACGTAACATCCATGAAAGACAAGTGTGAGATTGACGTATATAGTAATATTACGAAGCATAATCTATCTTTTAGCAATGTTATTCTACGCTTGATCTTATCTACATTCAATATTACATTATACATACATATATATATATATATATATATTATATATATATATATATATAATATATATATATTATATATATATATATATATATATATATAATTTATGTGTGTGTGCGTGTGTGTTCGTGTGTGTGATACTCAGATGAATAAAATGGCATTAATCTAGTGTCTATCGTTTTTGTTAGTCGGGGTCGGATATGTTAGCTGCCGCTTGATGCATATTGATTGTAAAAGTTTGAAGATGAGGTGCTACTCGGTCTGAAATTATCTGGTTATATAAATATATATATGTATCTTTCAAACTTGTAGGAAAATAATTAAAAACCTTACTTATATAGATTTGGCTCTTGGAAGTCTAGCTCGATTTATTTAACATTTTTCCAAAAAAAAAAAAAGTCGAGCTCGATATCTTTAACAACAAAACAATTCTGATTATCAGAATATATATATATATATATATATATATGTGCTTTAGAATTTATTATGAAGTTATTTGTACGATCAATAATATAATCAAATTGTTTTTAGTTAATTCTATCTATTCTCCAATTTGAGTTTATTTGTACGATCAAATAATACAATCAAATTAGTAATGGGATATATAAACTAATTGGAGGTGAGATATCTTAACTAATTGGAGGTTGGGTATCCTTTGTCACGTTTGGCAATCAAAGAGCATCCATCTATTTTTTAACAAACCAACCAAAGAAGAAAACTCGATAAACGTTTTACAACGTCCCGACAATGTTTTATTTCGAGCAGTCTGAATATGAAGCAAAATGTTATAAACATTGGACTAAAAATGGAAGATAGCTATGGACTTTTCTACTGAACCACATAAACCGTAGTTATCCTGAATTAAGCCAAGCACAGCAAAAGTAGCTATTCTAATCCTTTTTATTCGTAAAACTGTTAACAATAACAATGCTCAAGCCTATCAAACAATGAAGTGAATACAATGGACTGACAACATGAAGCCAAACCCCACTCTATTAAAACCTGCAGTGGTAATGTTG